>NC_067140.1:18447636-18680136 GCF_903995435.1 Acomys russatus
GATTCTCAGAACACGGATTGCAAACGGATATGAGGGGAGAGGTACAGAAATCAGCATTTGAATTACACCATAACCTCATGCCTATAGAACTCCATGATTTCTACTCCCACGGACTGTAAAGGGCAAGGAAGCTATTTTTGCAATGGTATTGCTGACTGTGGCATGTAGAAGGCTTCTGGGACAACCCCAACTCCCACACCACCACCACCCCAAAAGTAACAGCCTGGGCAGGAAGCCATCAAAGAGAACTCTTGATATTGGGATAAGGATGCTGAGGTGCAGCTTTCCACAGTTGATGGCTTCTGGCAGGGGAGCTGGTAGGGAAGGACCCCTTTAAGGAGTGGCCACTAGGAGTTTGACCATGCTCCAGTGAGTATACGGACAATGCAAATAGACTAGGGTTTTTTTCTTTCTTTCTTTCTTTCTTTCTTTTTTTTTTTTTTTTTTTTTCATCTTCTTTTTTGGGGGGAGGGGCTCACAGGGTTGGAGCTGGAAGGACGGGGAAGTAAGTATGATCAGAGTATATGATGTGAAATTTTCAAATAAGAAATAAAAATATTATGTTGGAAAAAAAAGAATAGTGTACAGCTTAAAATGCTGGGCAAGATGTTTTTAAAGATTTATTTGTGCTTATTTTATGTGTGTAACTGTTTACCTGCATGTATGTGTGTGCATCACATGTGTGCGGTACCCACATAGGCTGAAAGAGGGAGTCAGATCCCCTGGAATTGGCGTCACAAGCCGCTGTGAGCCACCATGATAAAAAAGCAGCCAGTGCTCCTAACTGTTGTGCCATCTCGCCACTCCACTCCGTAAGAGATCTGCCTATTTTCCTGAGTTCCTTTTCCTTTAGAGACGAATAATATTCCATTGTGTGTGTGTGCATCATGTTTTCATATCTGCTTCTCTGTTGATGGCCACCTAGGCTGGTCCCGTTCTCTTCCCTTTTCCATCTGTGCTGTTGTGACTGTTGTCACAGTAGTGCTGGATATACAAGCATTTCTGTGGGGGGCGGATGGCATGCCCCTGGGAGGGGGGGCATAAAGGTGTGTGTGTGTGTGTGTGTGTGTGTGTGTGTGTGTGATATGGTAGGTCTCTTTTTAAGTTTTGGGGGAGCTATAAGAATGGCTGCACTCATTTGCATGCCACTGGATGTCACTTTGGCGGGCCTCATCTCTTCTACTTTAGCCTTGCTATGTTAGTAAGCAGCTTTATTTATTTACTTATTTGATGGCCAGTTTGTGTTTGTGGCATGATTTTGGTCTCCCTCTATTTAAATGAAAGCCAAGCTGCTTTAAAAACAGATGTTAGAAAGAGATGGATACAGATGAGATGCTCACGTGCTCAAGACCCCCGAAGGGCAGACCCTGGGCAGAAGTTCTGGAAACACTCTCCCGGTAGAAGTTCCACGTGTCTGTGTCTTTGAGAACCTTGTTTTGGGAAGCCCTTGTGGTTGACTTAAAAGAATGTTTATTTATTTTTATTTTATGTGCTTTGGTGTTTTGATTGCTTGTGTTTGTGTGTGAAGGAGTCTGATTCCCTGGGACAGGAATTACAGCCAGTTGTGAGCTGCCATGTGGTTTCTGGGAAGAACAGGTAGTGCGCGTAACACCAAGTCGTCTCTCCATCTCTGCGGTTTCTGAGTGTGTTCGTGGGCTGTTCCATGTTCCAAGGAGAGAGAAAGAGAGAGAGAGAGAGAGAGAGAGAGAGAGAGAGAGAGAGAGAGGGAGAGATTAAGATTATTGCTGTTTAGTGGTTGCTAGGCCTGGGCACTTCCTTGAAATATGCTAAATTCGGCTCTCTCCCCATCTCCAGTCTGCCTAAAGATGGCTTTAAATTTGTTGATTATCAGTGTCACCATCAGCCTCTAAGATAACACAGTTGCTCTGCAGGGAGCCTAGAGGTGAGTATTTAAGGGCCTGTAAATGAGTCTGCACCACTGTGCAGCTGGAGTCTTGGTAAAGCTAGGATTTCCAAACAAAGGGATTTGTCTGAATAAAGGTGAAGCCTTGATGCTTCCTGAGAAGAAGGTGTTTTAAAGAGGAACTCATGGAATTCCACTCAAGTCAGAAAAGGAGAGCCGTTAATGAAGATGGGGCACTAACAAAGACTGTGGTGATTTCAAGGACTGTATTCTAAGCACAGTCGATTTATCCACAGCAAATCCAAGACACAGCATTTTCTGGAAATAGGTCAAATTCTGAGTGTTTAGTGTACACAGTGTGCTTCACTAGAGGGCGCTATTTAGTTGTGTATTTCACATTTTCTTTTTTTACAATAATAATAATAAAAACGACGATGGGGCTATGAATTCTGATACAATTCTTGTTGAACATGTTATGAGATTTCCTCCCAGACATTGTTTTATTTTTCAGATTCTATGTGTGAAATTCCATTTTAAGAAGTATAACATGACCCCAAATCCGTCAGTGTGTGTGAAGTCCCAGTGGCATGCTGGCGTGGCAGAGGCAAAAGACATAAGTTTAAATTACTGCAATCCCATAGGTCTTTGGGCTATTGTTTTTCTATATACACCACTGCTCAAAGGAAATAAATTGTAAATATTAATTTTGTCCGCTTGCCCTCTTAGATCCTTTGTGAAGAGACAAAGAGCGGCCGTGTGGTCTGGGGACGAGATTCTGTCCAGTTTTCCAGGGATTTTTGTCATCTGAAATCATTTCCAAGACAATCTTTCAATTTGTTTTTCAGGAGGCTGTGTCTGAAGCTCATCCTGCCGGCACAATAACTCTGACCCACTTTCCCCTCTTTGATTCTTGTTCTAGCTTCTTTGCCTTTCTCTCAGCTCAGACCGTGCTGGATGAGGCACTGTCATTTTAAAAACTGCACCAAGCCACACCGCCAAAAAAAGGCAAATCTCCTCACTGTCAGAAAAGAAAACAACACACATCAATGGTTTCCGTCTTTCCTTCCTTCCTTCTTTCTTTCTTTCTTTCTTTCTTCCTTCCTTGTTTGTTTTTTTCAAGACAGGGTTTCTTTGTGTAAGAGAGCTCTGGTATCTGGACTCACTTTGTGGGCCAGGCTGAGATCTGCTTGCCTATGCTTCCCCAGTGCTGGGATTCCAGGCTCAATGTGTGTGTGTGTGTGTGTGTGTGTGTGTGTGTGTGTGTGTGTGTGTGTGTTTAAGACAAGATCTCTTTATATAGTCCTGGCTGTCCCAGAACTCATTCTGTAGACCTGGCTGGCTTCAACCTCAGAGATCAACCTGCCTTTGCCTCCCAAGTTCTGGGCTTAGAGGTGTGCACCCCCACACTTGGCAGTTTTTCTTAATTTAAACTGTCTCACTGTGCTCCACGATTTTTAAGATGTTACAGTTTGAAGCTCAAGTTCCCTATGATAGCGATATGGCAGTATGGCAGACTTGTGAAATTTAGGTCCCTCATCATTAAGAAATGGATTTTTGTGCTGGGTAAAAAGCCGTCATCACAGTGTGCTTGAGAAATCCCTTCTGAAATCATTTACAGTTTTTTGGTAAGTACCCATGCCAGCCTCTGATCATACATTAAAAAAAGATTTGTTTGTTTGTGTGTGTGTGTGTGTGAATGTATACCACAGGTGTGCAAGTGCCTGTGGAAGGCCTCTGCAAGAGCTGCTGAGCCTCTCTCCAGCCCCAGCCCACCCTATTTTTAAGTAACGGTTCATATTGTCCCAGCTGCTTCCCCAGTCCTCTCTGTCTCTCCGTCATCACCGCACTGTCACTGAAAATGCTGCCCATCTCTCCAGAGTCACCTGTGTTCTCGCTCCCCTCCCTGACCCCTCTCCCCTCCCCTCCTGCCTCCTCTCCCCTCCCCCCTTCTCACTCTCATTCTGACCCTTCCAAACATTCACATCCACACTCCACTGTCCAGCCTGGCGGGAAGCTGATTTGTGTCCTTATTTCATCCTCCGGTTCGGTCACTCCCCTCTGTGCCACAGACACTAAGGAACTTTGATTTTTTGTTTTGTTTTGTTTCAAGTCAGAGATGCTCATAGATTTGGCTTCTCTTTTTAGCTAACCAAGCACAATTTATGCCACCAGAAGAAACGATTGTTGTTAGGTTAAAAATTGCAAGATGAGGGGCTGGAGGGAAAGCTTGGAGGTTAAGCACACTGGCTGCTTTTCCAGAGGAGCTGGGTTCACTTCCCAGCACCCAGGGGATCTGCTGAACTGCGTCTCTCTGCCACCCTCTTCTGGCCTCTGTAGGTATTGCATACATATATAACAGACAAATGCATACACCTAACATGTAAATAAGTATTAAAAAAAAGAAACCCACCAAGAACTGAGAACATGGCTCAGACAATAAACTGCTTGGGACATAAGCAGGAGGACCTGAATTTGGTCCCCAGAGCCCACATAAGAAATGTCACATGCTTGCGATCCCAGCTGGAGAGCTGGAGACAGGAGAATTCCTGGTGCTCACTGGCCAATCAGCCTAAGCTACTGGTGAGCTCCAGACCAATGCGAGAGCATGTGTCCAAGACAAGGTACACGATACCTCGGGGACAGCACCTGAGGTTGGCCTCTGCCCTGCGCACACATGCACATGTATACACACACACACACACACACACACACACACACACACACACACACACCACAGCAAAATCCCCACTGAAGTGTGTGCACGTGGTAGAACACTTGAAAAACAAAGCAAAGCAAAGCAAAGCTTTGCCCAATGGGAAAAGTCTCATTAATCCGGTCTCCCAGGAGAGCCACGGCTGCAGTTCTGAGGTATCTTGTATCTTTTCCCAGATGTGTTTTGTGCCAGTGGGACCCACATATGTCAACACAGGAAGCCTGTAGTGTGACAACTCTGGCTGATGAGGGTGGGGACAGAGGCTCTGCCTGCTATCCTGTTGGGAAAGCACCCAATTGCTCCTTAAAGAGGCTGAGCCCTAATAACCAACAGGGAAACAGTGGGTAGACTTTCCTCAAGGGTAGTAACAGGTCTGTCTTTATCTCATCCTATTGTGCAGCTCAGAGAAGCCTTGAACTCACAATGCCCCTGCCTCAGTCTCCCCAGGAGCTGAGGTCACAAGTGTGTACCACTATGCCCATTAAAAAAAAAAAAAGCATAGCTTTTGAAATACACATTTGTCTGATCTCCACAGAAGTCAGACGCACTGAGTGTACATATCAAAACATGAAAACACGTTCACACCTGTCTACATTTGTCAAGACCTTAATCAACCCCACAAGATGCTTCTCCCTCACAAAGTTCTGTTATCCCTATGCAGAACAGGAGGGGGTGGGCCAAAGGATTCTGATCAAGGAGCGAGTTATTATACATTTATTTTCTTTTTATCCCATTTTTTTCAAGACAGGGTTTCTCTGTGTAGTTTTGACTGTCCTGGACTCACTTTGTAGACCAGGCTGGCCTTGAACTCACAGTGATCCTCCTGCCTCTTCCTTGCAAGTTCTGGGATTAAACACATGTGCCACCATGCCTGACTATACCTTAGTCTTAGTTTTCTGAGGCTTGGGTGTTATTCCGTGTTCTGAAATCTTGTCACTTACCACAGAAAGCAGAGAGTCACCTTCCTAGCTTCCTTTGCAGCCAGGGCACAGGCTCTGTGAGACACTTTACTATGGAGCCTGAGATGTGTTTGAGTGTGGAAGCTAGGCTCCACCTCAAGGAATCCATAGGGTGGGTGAGTGTGTGTTCCCCTGGGATTCTGGAGTGATTTGTGCAGGGGTTTTTATGGTGTGTGACCTCCAATGTGGGAATGTGGTCTCTGAATAAAAACTGCAGGGTGTGAGTCTGGAGGGTTTGCAACAGTCTCTCAAGCCATTCTGTGCAAAGTCTTTTATAAAACCTTTGAAAGAATTGTTCTTCATTTGTTTGTGGGTGGGGCGGGGGAGGAAACCAACTTTTATCTTTGCACTCAAAGTAGTCGGAGCTGTCTGTATCACTTGCAACTCTAAATGCTGACTTTAGGGTGGGACATTGGAAAGACGCTGAGAGAGGCTGCGAAGATGGCACAGTGGGTACAGGGTTTGCCACCAAACCTTATGACCTGAGTTCATTGCCTGGGACTCACATGGTAGAAGGAGAGAAGCAAGTCCCACAATTTGTCCTCTGATCTCCACACTCAAGCTGTGGCATATGTATCTCTTATGCACACATACACAAATATATATATATATATATATATATATATATATATATATATATATATATTTATCTAAAGAAATTGGGAGAAAGAGACTAGATGAGGTATTCGTGGTGTGATCTGACACTCAACAAATGTCCCTGCAGACCAAGGTACAATAATGAAATTTAATAGCCTCAGGCAATTCATAGAATCTATTAAGCATATAAAATCATGCGGGCTCAGTAATTAAAAATTTCAAATAAAATTAAGTACCGCTTTTACATGAGATGGAGTCCTCGGTGCTGGCAAGAGAGTGGGAGACACCTGGCGTCCCGTTGGTGTAAGCTTGGCGGAAGAACCTTCAGGAGCAAGCTGGGCAATCCTACATGTTCTGTGCCTGCATCAGGCAGCTTCACCTGCAGGGCTTGCTTAGAGAGGTTTGGACACAGGCATGAGATGGGCGCAGAGGATGCTCCTCACACCGTTGCTTATATAGTGAAACTCTCAGCTGCCCGCCATGGGGACTGGCTACTGCAAATCATCTCACACTGTGCTGTGTAGTTTAGTGACATACATTCAAATGAGGGAAAGGATCTTTAACTTGAAATGTGCCTATGACTGATAATAAGCTGTATACATTTATTGGAATTTTATGGGATTTGACAAAGTGCTACTCATTTTTTTTCCATTTAAGTTCTAAGTCAATGGGGTGATGGTTCCAGAAGGCATCCAGATGGATGTGGAAATGTCAAGCTCTAACTAATGAAGTTAAAAAAAAAAAAAAGATTTAATTTAATTTATTTTATGTGTATGTGTGTCTGAGAACATGTACCATGTGAGTGCAGTACCAGCTGTGGCCAGAAGAGGGGACTAGAACACCTCAGAACTGGAATTACAGATGGTTGTGAGCTACCATGTGGTTTCTGGGAACTGAACTCAGCTACTTGGCAAGAGCAGCTGGTGCTCTTAACCACTGAGCCCTCTCTCCAGACCTCATGAATGGTATTTTGAAGTATACAGTATGCATCCACACAGACCTGGCTTAGCCCACCCAGGCCAAGGTCACACCTGTCAAAGACTTCCATTTCAAAGATTTCATGTTTCTGGTGCAGAATGAGAAAGGGGGCAAATTGTAGCCATTCTTTTTTTCTTAGTTGGAAGACTTGATCAGCAGTTTTCACCCATCAAATAACTCAGGCCTCTGTGGGCGTGATACTGTAATTATGGTCCCTTCATAAGAAAACAAGTGGAACATTGAGCAAGTGTTCCTTATACACAGATGGGTCTTCTGTTAGGGTCAGGCTTTTCTTTGGAGGGAGGGAAAGAGGAAGAGAGATGGGGAGAGAGAGAGAGAGAGAGAGAGAGAGAGAGAGAGAGAGAGAGAAGAGAAGAGAAGAGAAGAGAAGAGAGAGAGAGAGAGAGAGAGAGAGAGAGAGAGAGAGAGAGAGAGATTCTGCCCCTAACGCTGTCATGAGTTTTCATTAAAGTAACATTTATTTTTATTTATGGGTTCCTGTCATTGTGCATGTGCATGTGCATGAGGTGCCTGTAGAAAGCACAAAAGGGCGTCAGATCCCTGGAGCTGGAGTTATAGGCAGTTGTGGGCTGCTCAAAGTGGACGCTGGGGACTGAACTCCAAGTCCTCAGCAAGTGCAGCAGGTGCTCTTAATCATGGAGGGATCTCTAACCCTCCATTTTCATTTTGAAAATGTATATATGTTTGAATAGTGTTCTAGTGGTGGGAGGCAATGGGAGGTATTCAAACAAAAATATTATTTGACTTTACTAGTAGTGATGCTGCAGACCTCAGGAGGCAGAGGCAGGCCAGCCTGGTCTACAGAGTGAGTTCCAGGACAGCCAGGACTACACAGAGAAACCCTGTTAGAACAAACAAACAGATTTTTTTTTTACTTAAAACTAATTAATAATAATAATGAAAATGAAAATAAAAATATTATTTTATTGCAATGTAGTTCTTAAAAACCTGAAGCAAATTTCCTTAGGAAATGAAGATTCTGTCCATGATCTGAGCAATTTGTTAAAGTGATGTTTTTCTCTGTAACAAGTGCTATTTATGGTTAAACAGGGGGAAGTAACAGTCTCCACAAAGCACACCATCACCAGGACTTGTTGACTTCCTGTGTCCAGACAGAGGCCAAGGTCCTCTGGCTGCCTTGGGTCTCACTTGCAAACTCTGCCTATCTCTTAGCACCTGCTGCATGTGATGGGAGAAGCCGGCTCCTCACATGAGTTTCTGTGATCAGGTGGCATCCAGGTCGAGAGCAAAGTCACTTCTGGACCTTTATTCTTTGGGGGACTCTCAGGCTGTATATCTGGAATCTGGAGGGTCTGCCTTCTAGATTTTGCTAAGTAGGGGACTGCTTGTGAAGAACTTTAGTCACACTCAAAAGAAAAATTTAAAGAAAACATATATATGTTTATATATGTGTTTTATATATGTTTATATTTTTATTTAAATTTTTCTTTTGAGTGTGACTGTTACACACACACACACACACACACACACACACACACACACACACGAAAGAAAAAGACAATTGGCAAAAGAGGAAGACTTTGCTTTTTTGTTTCCTGTTTTTCTGTCAGTCCCCTGGTACTTAAGATGGAAACAAACTGGTTTGCGCCCACCCTTGAAAGTTTAGTAAGCCTCAGGCAGTCATAGTTCACAGACTTTGAGTGTCAAACCTACTATTTCTTCTCTGAGGGCCTTTCCTGAAGACCCAGGCATATGGGCACTATGCCAGCCTACCCACAGTCCTCCGCTCTCCTTCGTTTGTTGGTCGTTCGTTCGTTCCTTCCTTCTGTAACCCCAGTCTCTCTCTCTCTCTCTCTCTCTCTCTCTCTCTCTCTCTCTCTCTCTCTCTCTGTGTGTGTGTGTGTGTGTGTGTGTGTGTGTGTGTGTGTGTGTCTGGTGTCCAGATACCCATCATGCCCTTGTTCCTTCTCCTTTGTGACCAGGATCAACCATTCTCTGGAATCCGGAGTCAGCAAGATTGACACAAGGCTTCCTACAGGAACTGACTTCCTAGTGTGCAGTCCTTCCTACTGTTCAAAGTCCACGCATAGTCCCTTCATCAGGGCTCTGTGACGGGCCCGTGGCAATCGGTGTGCCATTGATTTAGGGAAGGGCAGCTGGCCACACGAGGGGCCAATGGTCGTATAATTTCACGGAATGTTCTATTTTACTTTATTTAACAGCTGAGCCAGGGATTGGGAAATCTGGGAATGAAGCTCCCATTGGGGAATGCTGAAGCAAGGAGTGGAGGGTGCCCTTTCCTGCTGAGAATGTCCACTCTGGAATCCAGGTGTCCCAGAGGCCAGCTTTATCCTCCGTTCTTTTAATATTTCTTCTCTTTGCAACAGTCATGTAGCCCAGGCTGGCCTAGAACTCCCCATCTAGAAAAGACTGTGTACTTGAGGCTGACCTTGAGCTCCTGGCTCTCCTGAGGGCTGGGGTTACAGGGGTACATCACACCTGTCCTGTGCAATGCTAGAGATGGAACCCAGGGCTTCCTGCATGCAAAGCCAGCACCCTACCCACTGAGCCACACACCCCCAGCCTCTACACTTGGTCTTTTCATTTCTTGGGGTCCACTGACCTCCCTTTCTCTTGAGTAGTCACTTCAGAGAAGATTTTCCGTCCCTTTCCACCCAGAGTCTTGTCACTTACAGCAGTACTATGTCTTCACGCCACTGCTGCTTTTCTACAGGCATAGAACCTGAAGTCCAGGAGTCTGTGGTCTTGGGAGACCCTTCCTCTAGCTGTCACCTTAGGCCCGCCACCCCAAGGCTGCTCAGGAGCCCCCTGGGGAATCCCTGTGCTCAGTGTCAGCAAGCTGGATCCCTCCGTCATGTTGGTGAGTGTGACTGCCCCTCTCCTGGGCAAGAAGAGAAGAAATGTTTCCTCAAGCAGACAGAGTTTTGGACTTGGCATTTTTAATGAGCCCTTTCAGAGTTGGTTTCTGTAACCTCTGTGGGCTCTTTATCTGATCACGTACCGCTCAGATGCAAGATGGCTTTGATTTGGTTTCTGGGTGACTGGTATGCTCCACATCATTAGGCAGTTGGAGGAGGTCTGGCTAATTACACAAAATAAAAAGAAAGGCCCGCGTCCGCCTCTCCTTTGGAAAACACGCTTTGCCGGGCCCTGTGAGCTCACGAAAACACGTCACTAGCGTAACGTGGAAGACGCAGAGGAACCTGGGAGAGACAGTTTTACCAGTGCCTCGGTGACAAAAATATCTTCAAAGGGCGTTCTATCAATTTTATTAAGCTGCATTGTGCACTTTCCACGACGAGCATATCAAGCACAATAGCATTGGAATTAGCAATCAAGTTTTAATAGTATTTGACACTTCCCCACATTGTACTGGCAGAAGCTGTCTCTCCGAGGGAGATGCCATGCAGGGAACAGTCAGCCCCCAGCAGGGAAGTGGGTGGTGTCCGAAAGTTCATGGATATTTTTGCGAACACATCGCCCCTTGGGAAGAATGGTATTTTGCATCCAGGGCTGTCTTGGGAGAGTTTATTTGGCCCATTTTCATCAACGAGGCTTTGTGAAGCTGAGGGGGATGACTCAGCAGATAAAGTACTCGCTGTGCAAGGGCGAGGCTCCTAAATACCCATGTAAAAGCTAGGTGGGTGTGACAGTTGCTTGTAATCCCAGTGTATGGGAGGAGGTGGAGACGGAGGAGCTGGGGAGCAAGCTGGCTAAATAGACTAGCTCAATTGGCAAGTTCTGGGTTGATGAGGAGAGCCTGCCTCAATACAGGAGAATGGTAGAAAAAGATACCCGATACCAACTTCTGGCCTCCACATGCATATAAACAAATGTGGATGCGCTTGCGTGCACGCGCGCGCGCACGCACACACACACGCGCACACACACACACACACACACACACACACACACACAAACACAGAAACACACTGGGAGGGCATTGCAGATTCTTAGTCAGTGGGAAGGTTGAGGACCCAAACTTCCCACAAGGCAGTCCTAGAGAGCCCTTTAAAGCTGTGCCCACAGGACTGGCTGTCATCACGTGGTGTTGTCACTATGACTACCAGAATCCTGCTTCTGTTGTTCTCCACCTTGGCAGGTGGCTCTTATCTTGCCTAAACTCAAGGCCTTACCTTCAGACATGATTGCTTTCATTTTAAAAATTACATATACTCTCTGTCCTCCCCTCCCTGTGCCCGTGTGTGTGTGTCCCTGTGTGTGTGTGTCCCCGTGTGTGTCCCTGTGTGTGTATGTGTGTGTCCCTGTGTATGTCAGTGTGTGTGTATGTGTGTGTGTGTGTGTGTGTGTATGTATAGGTCAGATAATAACTTTGAGAGTCAGTTCTTTCCTTCCGCTGCGTGCATTCTGGGGACTGAGCTCCAGTTGTCAGGCTCGCCTGTTCTAGGCCAGCTCGCTGACCTTCGACATGAGTCTTGGGTTTCCACCTCTCTCACTTCCCCATCAAGCCCCCTCTCAGCAGTTCTCCCGTCCACACATGTCTGGAGCCTCACCATGCTCACGGCCCCTCAGTTACACTTCTGGCTCAGGGTTCTTGCACACAGAGCCCTATTCCTTCTCACTGGCTGGCATTGCTGTGGTGCATCCGGCCTTCTCCTCACGCTGACAGCATGGCAGCAGACTACCTGGGCTTCCTGTTTCTGTATAATCTTCAAGAGAAGAAAGGGGTTTCATGTTCAAAGCTGCTGGCTCCCCTGGTGGGGGCAGGGGTGGGGTGGGAGTCGGGAGTGGAGGCAGCTGGACTCTCCCCATGACTCTCAGAGGCAGCGATGACTAGAACATTATATCTTTTTCCCCTAGGATGATCCCCACCCCCATCCCACCCCAGGGGATGCTTAGAGATTTTTTTGATCTTCTCTGGTGACATATGGGGGTTAACTATCAGAGGCTTAGCATGTTACAACATAGCACCCTGGGAGGGGGAACCCTACGTTGGCAGGGGGGTAAAGGGAGGTGGGCCGGCCACAGCAGCAGACTTTGGCTTTCAGGCAGGTGGTGAGAGGCTGGAAGCAGAGACAGGTGATGATCCTGCTCAGGTGGCTTAATGGCTGATTGCTGTGCAGTTTCAGCTGTGGTTCATATTGGCTTTGAGAAGTATCTAAGACGTACAAAGATGTACAAATCAAAGCCCAAAGAAAACAGCATCTCCTGCCTGTTGCAAAGGCTTGTTTGTATGTGTATCTCTTAGTAGAAATGACTATATATATATATAAAGGTAATGAGCAAATGTGGAGAACTTGGGGCCCCTGGGTGCTCTCAGTGGTAATGCCAGATGGGGTAATTACAGTGAAAACCAAAAAGGCGAATGGCTGTGTCGGGCAGCAATCCCACTTCCAGGTATTTTATCTTCAAAGAATTGAGACCACAGTTGTGAAGACGCAGTTAAACGTGTGCTTTCCTGATGGGCATTGTTTACAGGATCCAGGTTCTGAAGAAAACCTAAATGTTCACTGCCACATGAGTGGTTAAGGCAAACATGGTCTATCCATTGCTAAGGGGATGGATATGGAAACCATGGCCTATTCATACAGTGGGCCGTTACTCAGCTTAAGGAAGGTAGTCCTTTCCTATCTAGAAATATAATTGAGGATATTATGACTCCTTGGAAGGTCAACGTTGTATGATCCTTTTGCAGCCAAAGTCAGAAGATAAGGTAAAGTCATGGCTGTTAGAGCCTGAAAACTTGGGAGCAGAGAGCGGCTGTTCTATAGGAATGGGGCTTCAGTTTAGCCTGCTAACAACATTCTGGAGAAGAGGGTCTTACAACATGGCACTTCCCATTAATACTGTATTGTATCTCCAAGAGGGGGAATCTTGTGTTAAATGCTCTTTCTTAACCCACTGCTAGTTTAAAAAACAAAAAAAAGTGGTAGGCACTGTCTTAGTTAGCTTTACTTGTCAACTTGCCACATCCTAGAGTCATCTGAAAAGGAACCTTGATGCAGGATTTCCGAGATCAGAGCAGCCTGAGGGAATGGCTCGGGGAGGGGGGTTTGTCTTGATTATAAGTTGATGTGTGTGTGTGGGGGTCTGGCCCACTGTGGGCAGCACCATCCCCTACATGAGAAAGCTATCTGAGCCTGAGCATGAGTGAAGGAGCCAGAAGTGGTACTCAGTGGTGTTGGCTCCAAGTTTCTGCTGGAGTTCTTGCCCCGACTTCCCTCAAGGATGAACTGTGACCTGGAAGTAGAAACCCAATATTTCCCCCTTCCTTCCCTAAATTGCTTTTGGTCAGTGTTTCTTTTCTTTTCTTCTCTTTTCTTTTCTTTTCCTACAGCAACAGAAAGGCGATTAGGGCAGGTGCCCTCACGCATCGCACCCATCCAGATCTCCATCCAGAAACTTATCCCAAAGCACCCACAACAGCTGGCGGTTAGAATGCCTGTTATGTTTGCCAATAGTCTACAGCCACAGCTGTCACCTGTTAACAGCAAGAGCCTCTCTCTTTACATTTCCAACGAAGAGCTTCGGACAGTTACCAGGCCGCTGTGTTCCCTGAGCATGGTTTCGGAATTACTGCTTTCCTTAGGGGCAAAACTTGGACCACAGCCCCACTCTCCAGGAGACTGCAGTGGGTCAGTTGTGACAAGAAGGAGGCAAGATAAGGCTGAGAACTCGGGGCTTCAGGAGAGAGGGCCTAACCGGCTGGAGTGAACCCAGGATGGGCCCAGCTCCAAAGCAAGCCACCTCTGCAAGGAGCATCTCTGACACCCTTGGGGACAGACGTTCGGAGGTGGATTTTTGTTTGTTTGTTTAAAGGCAATCTCTTACTATGTTCTCATCGGCTAAGCGAGACTTCGATGAAGGATAATGAAAACAAAATGACAGGCAGATGAATTTAGCGGCTGTTGGAGAAATCTTGTGAGATATTCTCAGTGGTATGAAGATAAGGAGATCGCATAATTGAAAGAGCTGAAAACAGCATTAACCACACCGCATGAGGAAGAGAGCGAGGAAATCAACTGTGGAACGCAGGAAAAGGAGTTGGACAAGAAGAACCTCCCTTCCACGAGGAAACCATCCGTGGTGGAGAGCCTGGATGAACTGGCTCATTGCTTCTCAACCTCAAGGCAGGAATATGGTCAACCCCCCCAACCTCCACCCCCCCCCACCCCAGGAGCTATAGCAGCCAGGCCCCTCACGGCTTTAAAGTTCATTTTTTAAAAAATTATTTATTTATTTTTATTTTATGTGCATTATATGTCTGTGGGTGTCAGATTTTGGAGTTACAGACACTTGTGAGCTGCCATGTAGGTGCTGGGAATTGAACCCCTGCCATGTAGGTGCTGGGAATTGAACCCCGGTCCTCCGAAAGAACAGTCAGTGCTTCCAACCGCTGAACCATCTCTCCAGCTCCTAAAGGTCATTTTTTTCCAATGGCTGTAACTGTCATTCCCAACCCTAAGGTGGGAGAGTACCTAGACCCTGCACTACATAAGAACTCACCAACCCCTGAGCTCCTTTAAGATTAGTCCTACTAATCCTCACCCAGGACATCTTTGTTCTGGAGAGCTCCGCCCCCTAAGAAATCTTATCTCAGCCCTGCTTACTGTTTAGTTCCCTGCTGTCTTCTCCCAGGAGCCAAGGCAGCCACCCCTGGATTCCTGTCTCTCCCAATAAATCTCTTTTATGAGATTTGCTTCCTGGTGTGACTCTCTCATCGGAAGAAGCCAATAAGCAGAGAAGTGAAGATGTGGAGCGGGGCTGAGGCTCTTGAGCTCAGCTGGGGATGCGCTCCCCTGGAGCTGCAACTGAAGAGGAGGAGCGGAACAGTTATTCTGTAGCACTCCAGCTCAGCCAGGATATCCTCCCTTAGGCCTGCAAAGCCTCTGCTGAGGAGGAGGCTTCCTCTCAGAGATGTGTGGTTCCTGGGCTCCCTAGTCTCAGGGTGCCCTTCCATTGGGACACTGTTCCACCTCAGAGCTGTGTAGTTCTGGGCTCTCGTGTCTCAGGAGTAATGCCCTTCCATCTGAGAAGGAACACCGATAGTCACCACCAACTTTGTTGCGCTGGTGGCTTACTTTACAGACCAGTGCAATCTGGACCGTAGGGGTGGGACCAGTTAGAAGATGTTAGGGGCAGGTCGAGAGAACTCGATTTGAGCAAGGTAACACCAGAGAAGTACCTTCCACATTATAGGGAACTGGGATTGGCTACACAGCGTGCGGCACCTGATCTTTTGAAAACAACAAAACCCCTAACCTTAAGACGAAGACTTTATCAACTCAGGACGTGGGCAGTTTAGTAATGGGACTTCGCACAGGGCCCAGGACTCCCGAGATGCTATGAAGATGTGTCTGGCTGTCCTGCTTCCTTCTTTCTCTCTGTTTGCTTTTCCCTCCTGATGTTTTCACACCATGACCCAAAAGTGCCAGCCACTTCAGTGCGAGGCGCCTTTCCTTTCAGTGCTTTCCCAAATAGTTCTGCAAGAGTTTCTCATTGGTCACCTAGATAGAACATGCCTGTTTATGGACCAATAATTGCTGTCTTGGAGGGCTTGGGTTATACTGACATGTGTGAGAGAAATGTCCATTCCGGGTGGGCAACCAGTTCAGTTCTTGCTGAGCCACGAAGGCTAAGGGCATGGCTGAACTGGTAAATATTTAACATTGGAGGTTCAGGGTGGGACAGGGAGACCTATTCATTTGCAAGTCTCCATGAGTAAGTATTCCCACCATGGCTGATTTGAAACCACTCACATAATATCAAGAAGCTTTGAACGTTCTTGATAATGTACCATGGGCCCCAGTGAACCGGCAAGAGCTGGTTCCATCAACCTCCCCACTCCCGCTGCCCCCTCTGGCTGGACCAAAGGGGAGGTGGTTTCCTCCCAGGTAACCATCCACCATCCTTATGGCGCCAGCACCAAAATAATGTGGAAGCGATTGTCACTGCACAATAGCTGGGAGACAAAGAGCCAGGAAGAGGCTGCGCTGGGGGCTCATTATCTCCTCCTGTAGCGTGGGAGATCGGCGTACAGGATGATGTCACAGGGTGTGAGAGAGTACCATAGAAGAGGAAAGGGGGCACCCAGGAGGAAGGGGGCGGTAGAATAGGACCAAATGCATGGTGGGTCTAGGGGAATTTTCACAAGGCAGGATTCACTTGTGCTGAGTCCACAAGGGGCAGTAACAGACGGGGTGGGGTGGTGGGGTGGGCCAAGCTGAGGGCACAACATTTGGGAAGTCATGGGGGTGTGACACAAGTGGTTTCGGATGGGGAGGTAGGTGGGAGGTCACCTGGGGGCTGGATTTTAAGTCAGGTGTTGTGGCAGTTGGATTTTTTTGTCCTGCTGCCTCTAAGAGACCAAATCAAGTGTCTCCATGAGGAATGTGGACCTTGGGGGCAGTCAAGCTGATTATGGAGATGGGGACAGTATGGAGATCTGTGGGGCTTCATGAGAGTTGGAGGAGTCAGGGAGGAGACGGGAAGCTGAGTGGTGGCCAGTAAGAGGTGACAGAGACACGGACCCAGAAAAACCCTGCACTGAGCCAACACTAGACTCAAACTAGTGGGCAGGCAGGCCTTCAAAAACCAAGAAGACCCCATGGCCTTCCTATGCTAACCTAGCACACTTGGTAGGTCAGTAAGGAGGATTTTGAATGGATTTTCCATCACTGTGACTAAATCCCTGACACAGGCAACTTAAAAGGAAGTAAGCTTATAATATTTAAATTATTTTTATTTTTATTTTTATTTTTTGAGACAGGGTTTCTCTCTGTGTAGCCTTGGCTGTCCTGGACTCGCTTTGTAAACCAGGCTGGCCTTGAACTCACAGAGATCTATCTGCCTGCCTTTGCCTCCCCAGTGCTGGGATTAAAGGCGTTCGTGGTGTCTCTGTGTGGGCTATGTGCACACGGGGCTTGCAGAGCCTTTGGAGCTGGAGATACAGACAATTACGTGCTGCCTGATGCGGGTGCTAAGAGCCTATCTCAGGTTCTCTGGAAGAGCATACTCTCAACAGCGGAACCATCTTTCCATCCCCAAGAAGAAAATGGCATGAGTAATCCCAGAACCCACATGGTGGAAGAAGAGAACCCACTCCCACAAATTGCCCTGTGACCTCCATACTGCTGTGACTGCTTAACTCTTCTGCCTCTGCGTCTGCAGCAAATTCTGCAGCAGATATGTGCCAGGGCAAACCTAGTCACCTCATGATGACTGGGAAGCAAAGAAAGACCGGAAGAGGTAGGTCTGGGGACCCTTCACCTCTCTAAGGACACACCCCTGCCCCAGTGACCCAAGGGCCTCACAACTACTTCTTCTTCTTCTTCTTCTTCTTCTTCTTCTTCTTCTTCTTCTTCTTCTTCTTCTTCTTCTTTCTTCTCTTCTTTTCTTTCTCTTCTTCGTCTCTTTTCTTTCTTTCTTTTCTTGTCTTTCTTCTTCTTCTTTCTCTTCTCTTTCTTCTTCTTCTTCTTCTTCTTCTTCTTCTTCTTCTTCTTCTTCTTCTTCTTCTTCTTCTTCTTCTTCCTTTCTCTCTCCTCCCCTCCTTTTGTTGGGGGGTTTCAAGACAGGGCTTCTTTGTGTAGCCTTGGCTGTTTTGGAACTACCTCTGCAGACCAGGCTGACCTGGAACTCACAGAGATGACCTGCCTCTGCCTCCAGAGTGCTGGGATGAAAGGTCTGTGCCACCACTGCCCGGCAAAGCCTCACCACCTTCAAACAGAGCCATCAGCAGGGACCAAGCTGTCAGCAGACAGTCTTTGGGGGGACATTTCAGGTCCAAGTCACTATAGAGGGCGAGCAATATCACTTGACACAATTTGAGAAGACTCCATGGAAGAGGCAGGACGACAGATCCACTTTAACCGTGAAACGAGACGCTTCATGTGTCAGTGGGAGCCAAAGTGCCAGCGGCAAAGAACACACCTGCTGAGGTTCAGATTCATTAACCCTTGACCCCCCCCTTCCCCTCATTTTCTCCCTTCTACCCACTTCCTCGGTGCAGTCTTCATTTCTGTGCAGGTATTGGCCCATTTTTATTCTGGAGAAAAAGGGAAGAAGAGGGAAAGAAGAGAATGGTAGCTTCTTCTTTTTTTCCCCCTCAGAGAAAGGGTATCAGTGAGTTTAAGTTTCTCTCTTTCTTTTTTCTTTTGGTTTTCAAGACAGGGTTTCTCTGTGTAGCCCTGACTGTTCTGGAACTTAACTCTGTAGACCAGGCTGGCCTCGGACTCAGAGATCGCCTGCCTCTGCCTTCCCAGTGCTGGGATTAAAGATGTGCGCCACCACCATTGGGCTAGGTTTTAGTTTTTAAGGTGACAGATTTGAACATACATGTATTCTAACTTTCACGATTAAGGCACAATTTAGTTGGATATGAAATTCTTGGTTGGAAAGACATAGTCTTTATTGGTGATTTGAAGAACCATCTTTTTGGTTTCTAGTTTCCAGGGCGACTCTTGTGGCCTGGGGATGGGGAGCAGGTAGACACTGACACCCTTGTGCAGTTTTAAAAGTTGAGATTGTAAGGACAGAACTGGACAATAAACTTTCTACACATTGGTCTTAGAACCTGATGGTTCTTGGAGTTTTTCTCCTTTGGTTTTGGGAAAATTTCTCAAATAATTTATTGCTTTTTATTGTTGTTTTCTAGAATTCCTGTTACTTGAATGGCTTAAAAAAAAAAAGATTTATTTATTATGTATACAGTGTTCTGCCTGCATGTGTGCCTGCCCACCAGAAGAGGGCACCAGATCTCATTACAGATGGTTGTGAGCCACCCTGTGGTTGCTGGGAATTGAACTCAGGACCTCTAAAAGAGCTGTCAGTGCTCTTAACTTCTGAGCCATCTCTCCAGCCCTACTTGAATGCTTTATCTTTAATTCTCCCAGTGCTTTTGATTTATTTTTTTCTACTGGTCTAGTGTCTGAAAGAATTCTTGCAATAACCTTGCAAGCTAGCTTTAAAAATGTTTAGTAGCCGGGCATGGTGGCGCATGCCTTTAATCCCAGCACTCGGGAGGCAGAGGCAGGTGGATCGCTGTGCGTTTGAGGCCAGCCTAGTCTACAAAGTGAGTCCAGGATGGCCAAGGCTACACAGAGAAACCCTGTCTCAAAAAACCAAAAAAAAAAAAAAAAAAAAAAAAAAAAAAAAAAGTTTAGTTCTTTATTTTTTAGTGATAGGCTTTCATGCAGCCTAGGTTGGCCCTAAACTCCTTATATATCTGAGGATAGCCTTGAACTTTTGATCTTCCTGCCTCTGTCTCCTAAGTGCTGAGGTTACAGGTATGCACTACCACACCTGGTTTATATATTGTTGGGGGATGAAATCCAACAATGCTAGATATGTACTTTATCTGCTTAACTACATCCCTAGTCCCTGAAGCTATCTTTTGAATGTCCAATTGCTGTATTATATCTTTAAATTATTATACATTTATCTATCTGTCTGTCTGCCTGTCTGCCTGCCTGCCTGCGTGTCTGTCTATTTATTTGGTGTGTGTGTGTTGACATTATTGTGAAGGTCAGAGGACAACTTGTGCTCATCTTCTACAGCATAGATTCTGGGATTGAACTCAGGCCTTCAGGCTTGGTGGCAAGCTCCTTTATCCACCGAGCCATCTCGCTAGCCCATATTGTATCTTCTGCTTCCCCAAATCTATTTTTCAC
Source organism: Acomys russatus (assembly GCF_903995435.1). Lineage (NCBI taxonomy): Eukaryota > Metazoa > Chordata > Mammalia > Rodentia > Muridae > Acomys > Acomys russatus. The sequence goes on from NC_067140.1 coordinate 18,467,380, forward strand.
ACTGCGATGTCTCTTTAAAAAAAAAAAAAAAAGATTTATTTATTTATTTATTAAGTATACAATGTTCTGCCTGCATGTATACCTGCAGGCCAGAAGAGGCCATCAGATCACATTATAGATGGTTGTGAACCACCATATGGTTGCTGGGATTTGAACTCAGTGCTCTTAACCTCTGAGCCATCTCCCCAGCCCCCGATGCCTTTTTTATGTACATTGCCACGAATATGTGCATGTGAATGTGTGTGCATGCACATGTGGATGGTGGAGGACAATCTGGAGTGTCATCCTCAAGAGCATCATCCCCTCGCCACCTGGAGACAGGGCCTCTGATTGGCCCGGAGCTAACCAATTAGGCTAGACTAACTAGCCAGTGAGACCCAGGGACCATCCTTTCTCTACTTCCCCATGTGTGAGGCCCTGCTTTTTGTATGAGTGTTGGGGCTAGAACTCAGGTCCTTGGTGCGCACAGAGCAAGCACTGAGCCATTCCCCTAGCCACCCTCTTCACCCACTTTATGGTCGTTTTAGTGAGGTGAGGAGGAGGGAGTTCAGGCTTTCGGTTTCCCATTGGAGACTTTTTTTTGGTAAGCTTTCTACCCATTTAAATATACCTGTTGCTTCTACTTTGGTCTCTCGCCTCTGTAGCCTGGCAGGGCACCGTGACTGCACTGTCTTTGAGGATTCTGTTTGAGGCTTAGTGCTAAAAACATCACAAGGTCCAAGTGTCCCAGTGCGGAGAGTGGATTCCCAAGTGTGTCACGCTGTCAGCTTCACAGGGTGGTGGTCACCAGCTACTCAGCGGCTGTGGTAGTTTGAATGATAATGTCCCTCAAAGGCTCTGATGTTTGAACACTTGGTCCCCAGTTGGTGATGCTGTTTAGAGTTAGGTGGTGCAGCCTTGTTGGAGGAAGTACTCCACTAGTAGTGGGCTTTGAGAGGTCACAGTCTTACCTCTCTTGCAGGTTTTTCTCGCCTTCACCCTTGCGTCTGAAGATGTGAGCTCTCAGCTTCTAGCTCCTGCCATCGTGCCTGCAGCTGTCTGCCATGTGTCCCTGCCATGACGGACTCTAACCCTCCAGAAACTGTAAACCCAGTTAGACGCTTCCTTTCTTGGGCTACGTTGGCCATGGTAGTTTATCATAGCAACAGAAAAGGAATGAATGCAGCGTCTTTATCCCATTTCCTGTCTCACAGGAGCCCAGGAGAAGGGGGAAGGAGAGAGAAGGGACTGTGGAGATCTCAGGGACAGATTCAACTATCTCCCAAGAAAACTGTCAGTGAGGGCCACCACGTGTTGTCTGTGCTGCAGTGGTAATGTCTTGAAAAGAATCCTTTTTGTTGTTGATAAAGCCTTCTGTAAAATCTCATGCTGAAAAATCCCAATTGTACCAGGAGCCGACATACACTCCCCCTCAGACTATTAGAGAAATGTCTTGAAACACACACACACACACACACACACACACACACACACACACACACACCAGAAAAACTCTCAGGGAAACATCTCTAGATAATTTAAAATGTCTTTTAATCTGTTAAAAAATGTGAGCCTTCACATTCATTTTTTTAGAAAAACAAAGTCGATTTTATATTTAAGTTTGTCTCCGTGTACACAATCAATAGACCTCGTGTCCATCCTCCGGCTGTGGTGTGGTTGGATTCTAAAAGGTACACATCACCAGACTTTAAAACTGGAGATATCTCAATCTTATTACCAGGATGGGAGGGTCTGGATGCGGTTGCTAATGGTGACCACTCACAGTTACTCCCAGGACTGATCTCCAATCAACTCCCTGCATTTTGGAGAAGTTATTTCTTACAGGGTGATGGGTATCGGTCCTTCCTTCTTTCCTCTATCTCTCCGTGGGTGCATACACATCGTGTTTGGTTTAACCTAGCCTCTGCATTTTCATTTGTTGGCACGATGTGCTACGTAACCTAAATGGACTTTTAGATTCATCAAACGGCCTTGCTGTGCAGCATGGGAAGGCAGAACGATCTTTACGAGTGGCCTCATGTGCATGGCAGGTCCAACATTTAGGCCCCCCCTCCCCCGATTGGAAATTCTCATACTATTTTCCTTTCATTAGAGGACAAACCCAGAAATCAGCTGGACACGTGCACTAAGATTAGATCCTTAAGTAAACAGTCTGGGGCTTAATAATTCATGGGAAGATGCAAGGCAAGATAAGGAAAATAATGGGAGCAGGGTATAGGCAAATACCACGTCCCTTTGAACTGTCCCACGAATCATCAGTAGTGGGCATTGCTGAAGTGCACGGCTATTAATGAGACAGGAGGCATTGGGGTTGGATAAAGAATGTGTCACACGGACCGCTCGTGTTCTGCGCATGCTGGAGACCACTGACACCTACCAGTTGGTCTTATATCAAGGCTCTGTATTTCACTCTGTCTGCAGTTTGTCAGCCTCTGCTTTGGGTTTAATAAATGTTGTGGTTTGCTGTGCTTTTTTTATTTTTATTTTTTTAAGTATTGTGGCGAAGAACCAGGTGAAATGCAAAAGTAATTATAAAAAAGAAAAGTCAGCAAAACCAGTGCTGCCTGTGCCGTGGGCAGCCCACACAGTGATGCAAGCGCTCCGTGGTCATTTCCGCCGTGGCTCAGCCTCGAGATTTAGGGAAAGAAAAAGACCTTTCGGGCAACTTTTTTGTTAAAAGACTCTACCCACCCGTTAGAGTATCCATGACTGTGGAGGGGCGGGGGCGATTAGCTTTGTCCTCCTGAGGAAGTTATGGGGAGGGTCGCAAAACAAGGAGTCAGGAAGTGGGTGACAGGAAACAAACCATCCACCCAGACTGCAAAAACGGACTGGATAGATCTTAAGAAACAAAACAAAACAAAAACAAAAACAAAAAAAAACCCCTAAACTCATTAGAGGCCTAACAGAAGTAGACGTCATTAGCTGTAGCGATGTCTATGACAAATAAATAACAGTTGAAAACAATAAAACTCGTGGTAATGTGTGGCACTGTAATATTGATGGCAGCATGTGGGGAACGCCTGACAGCTGTTAAACAGATGTGGCAATTAGCAAACCTTATGGTCACACTGCAGAGATTATTATGCAATGCGTTCCCCAGCAAAATTAGCCGACTTCCTTCTTTGTGTGGTTTCTTCTGCATGGAGTGTGAGTGTGAGCCTCCATTTAAGCAGCTATAGCTTGAGCCATAGAGGGTGTGTGTGTGTGTGTGTGTGTGTGTGTGTGTGTGTGTGTGTGTGTGAGAGTATAGATACACATATGCATTTTTGATGTCTTCTAAAAGATGTATAGAAACTCAGAATTTTAACAAGAACAATATCAACTCAGCGCTTCAGCAGATGCTTCAATTATAATCGTTAATGGACAAATTGAGAGATAAAAAGACTTTTCTATCACGCTGAAATTCAATGAACAGTTTTCAATTAGGTTTAGGAAATAAAAGGGGGTGGGAGGGGGTGGGGGAGAAAGAAAGTGACTTTTCCTTGATGTTAACATTGCCGAGAAAGATGAGAAGGACTTTGCTTTTTCTCTCTGCTCGAGAGGCAGATAATACCGCATATTTAAATTATAAATCAGGTCGCTCTCTGCCAACTGAAAGCAATATCAATTAAGACCTAGGTGGATGAAGCTTTAAAATGCCTTATATTTAATGATAAAAGCATGACTGTTAATCTCCGTGGCCATCAAAGGGATAATTTAAGGTAGTAAGAAATCAGAAAATGATGTCACAAAAATAGGCCCTTGCAGCTTTTTGGATGGTATTATCGTAATTAATGTACTTCGAATGACTTTTTTTGTGTGTGTGGGTTATGAGCTTTCAGGAGAGCATTTATTGCAGGCATAAAATATAAAACTCTACAGAGTGGGTTTGACTAAGGTTGACTTGGAGGGTCCTTAGCCCTTTTGCTACAGTAATTCCTGTAAAATAATAGTTTCATTTACAGGCGCAATTTATAATAGTGGATTTATGCCAGTTCGTCGGATATAAATCATAGTAATAGCATGATCTATTGTATGTCACTTGAGTGAATGCAAATTAAATATCGTTAAATTAAAGAAAAACTGTTAAAATAACATTAGGTTGTAACTGGAGCGTCTGGGATAAAGGAAGCACAGGGTTTTCAATGAAGTTTTACTCAGGGCAGTCTGATCTAATACCAGAAAGTGTCGCTCAAAGCAAATATACACATGCAAATAATATGTCAACAGACGCCAGCAGGAGACAAAGTCGGAAATCCATCCTAGAGCATTCTTTTGCTGTAAACTTCCAACACAACCAAAAAAAAAAAAAAAAAAAAAAAAAAAAAAATCTCTTCAGTGGAGTTTTGTTGTCTGTGATTATTTAATCTCCCCCTCAGCAGCTGCAAATGAAGGCTCTTAATTTTCTGGTGATTGATTTTTGATTTTGACTCGTGCTCCGACCCGCTCTGCACATTTCCAGACACAGCCCGCCCCGCACCGGAGCACAAGCAGTAACGGAGTCCGGAGTCAGCTCTTCAGCCCGCGGAGCCCTGCGTGCTGCCTCTGCTGGGAGACAGAATCCGGAGGGTCCTCTCCAGCTCTCACAGGCGAATGTGGCTCAGGAAAGGCCGGGTCATTAATAAACAAGAGTCATTAAAATGCAACGCTCCGTCAGAGCCTCTTCCTCCCGCAAATCAGAATTCTCTTTCTTCCATTTCAGAAGTTGATTACAACTCATCTTCAAAAGCCAACTGGCGCCATTGTGCTGAGATAAATGAAGGGAAGGGAGGTGGGGGCGGGGAGGGGAGGGAGCAGGGATCCGGGCATTGTGATTTTTCATTCTACATTGGGAAAGCTCTGTACACCCCAAACCATACTGTAAGTGGACCAGACTCAGAAGAAATAAGTTGGATTTTGGTGTGTGTGCGGGGTGTGTGAGTGAGTGTGTGTGTGTGTGTGGTTGCGTGCGCTTGTGCGCATGCTCCTTCACATGTAACCCAGCACATTGTCAGAACTCAATAAATGTTGATGGATGACAGGGTGACATACCCATTATAACATCAATTAATTTGCTGTCAAGAGAAAGTGGGCCCTTCAAATTATCCAGTCATAATTGCGTTGGCTTTACTAGCATTGTCCCTCCATCGCAGGCTGTGCGAGGAGTTATCAACACATATGCCTCAGAAAGATTCAATAAAAAGGGGGCACCCCCTCATGCCATGACGGAAAAAAGGAGATGTAATTTATGGTGGTGGCTGTTAAGCTATGACTATGTGGTTAGCCTGATAGGCCAAGGGAGCAGCATAGAGCTGGTGAAAGAGATTCTCCAAGCGGACCCGGACAAGCGGGGCTGGGGACAGGCGGTGGTAAAGCTGTTGCTTGCTAAGTAATGCTTATGTACTGACACATAAGGTTGGCTTAAGCATCTTATGTATCCTAGGCAGGGAGAAGAGGGGGCAAGGCCATCGGGGTAGTCACCTTAGGTGTAAACCTGGAAGGTATCTGGGAACCCTAACCTCAGGAAGTAAGATAAACTGCATCCTGAGCCAGTGCTTGGAAAATTGAAGTTAACATAAAAATCCAAAAGGAACACAAAGGCAGCGTGGTAAGCATATGCAGACTGAGTAACAGGACCATGTGGGGACGTGCTCAGGTCTGGGGGAGAGGGCAAATGTGCAACCACTGTCTATATATTTTTCTAATAAGCACATTTTTGATCATCCATCTGCTGTGCAGATCATAAAGAAGTTTGAGGAAATGTAGAAAATTTAGAAGTAGGCGTATGAGAACCCACGACATCATTTTTTCTGACGTAATTTTAATTTACTTTGGAGACAGGGTCTATGGATCTATCTCTGGCTTGTCTGGAACTCTATCTGTAGACCAGGCTGACCTCGAGCTCACAGAGATCCTCTTTCCTCTGCCTCCCAAGGGCTGGGATGGAAGGCATGGTGACCACGTCAGGCCAAGTGCTACCTTCCTTTATTCGTCTATTGTCATTTATTTGTTCACTATCTGTGCGTGTGTATGTGTGTGTGTGGGGGGGGAGGGGGCACTTGTGTGCTATGCTTAGGGGATGGTGTGTCCTTCTCCACCCCGTGGGCCTCAGGTTGTCAAGGCTGCTGGGAGGCTTCTCTGCCTTGTGGTTCATCTTTCTGGTCCTATCCATCTGGTCTTTATTTATTTTTAGGGTGTGTTTCAAACGTTCACAGCACAGCTATTTGAAAATATCCTCAAAGTGTAATTCTGAGAAAGATTACATGTTAAAAATGTATAAAGCAGGGTTGGTGAGGCGGCTCAGCAGGTAAAGGCACTTATACCTTGACAGTGAATGCTCCGCAGTCTGAGTTCAATCCCCCAGTTGACCTAAAAGTTGAAGGAGAGAGCTGACTCCACAGAGTTGTCCTCTGACCTCATATGTAAGCCATGACACGAGCGCCGCTGTGCACATTCTCTCTTTACACACACACACACACACACACACACATGCAATGCACACGCACATGCACAATTAGAAAAGCAGGTGGAGAGAGGAACAGTTTCTACTTTGCCTCAGGTGCTGCACAGCCCTGTGACTAGTCTGACTTCGTGTTTTGTGTGTATGTGTGTTCACGTGTGTGTGTGTTCAGGTGTGTGCATGCGGGTGCACAGGACAGCCTCAGGTTGGCCCAGCACTCTGCCGAGTAGGCTCTACTACCAGATCAGGAAGATTCTGTGGACCCACCTGTCTCTACCTCGCATCTCACCATCGCTGGGATCACAGGGTGTGTGCAACCAAACCTGGCTTTTGACATGAATTTTGGGGGAGGGTAAAACTCTGGTCCTCACATTTGCAAAGCAAGCACTTCACTGAGAGAGCTATCTCTCCGGCCCTGATCCTGTTTTTAGTTAAAAGGGCATTCATCTTGATTTTTTATTATTATTATTATTATTATTATTATTATTATTATTATTATTATTATTATTATTATTATTTTAAAGATATGATTTATCTTGAGTCCTAAATTTTGATTTTGTTTTTTTTTTATCCTCTGAAGTTCTGTGGTCCTGTTGCCTAGTCCCAGGTGTAAAGTTTGTGGTGTGCTAGTTCACTATGTCTTCGGTGTCTTTACCTGAGACTCCCACCTTGTGCGGTAGATGAAGCTGAGGGGACTGTCACTGACATTGTACTCAGGCCTTGAATACTCTGGCTGTGCTTCCTCTGGCTCTGGCAAGATGTTCTGTCCACAGGGGCACAGTGCTGAGGGCTCCCGCCTGAGAGCAGCCTTCGGTCACGTTGCAGGAGAGTTAGCCTGCAAACTCCCTTCCTGTTTCGGGGGGGGGGGGGAGGGGGCTGCAGTCACCCAGAGGCCCCGCAGCAGCCATGTGTTCCGGTCTCTCCCTTCCTTGCCTGGCTCCCACGTTACTCTACCTGAGTCTCCTGGGACCCTTACCCTGGAAACATCCCTCAGGGGAGCCCAGCCTGGGACCCTGAAACTCAGAGATGTCAGTGAAGAAATTCACGAGTATAGCCTTGTATTTTAACAATTTTTTTTTTTGAGACAGGGTTTCATGTAGTCCAAGCTGGGCTTGTATTTGCTATGTAACTGAAGATGACTTTATTTATTTAATATGCATGTATGTATGTGTGTGTGTGTGTGTGTGTGTGTGTGTGTGTGTGTGTGTGTGTCTATGTGTGTCCCATATGCTTCTAGTGCCTGTGGGGATCAGAAGAGGACACTGGAGTACACTGGGATCATACGAGACTAGAGTTATAGGGGCTGTGAGGCCCTGGGCATGGGTGCTGGGAACTCACCAGACCCTACAGGCTATAGGATCGAGGCAAGCCCTCAGCTGAGACTCGCGTGTCAGGTGACTCTAGGTGGTGTCCGTTGATAGTTCACAGATAACTAGGGCAGAGGTCAGGTTTTTAAAGTTCCCACTATAAGGCACATTTCCTGTAAATCTAAATTCTGTGTGTGCGTGTCCTTTTTATTAATTTAAAACATTATTATTGGAAAATCTAATACACTATATATTTTAAAATCACATATTCTCCATACCCCAATACTTCCCAGAACCTCCTCCTCCATCCCTCCCCACCCAACTTGAAGTTCTCTCTCTCTCTCTCTCTCTCTCTCTCTCTCTCTCTCTCTCTCTCTCTCTCTCTCTCTCTCTCAATAAAACAAAAGCAAAAAATAAAAGCAAAAGCCATGGGAAAACATGGAGTCTGAAGTGTGCTGGGAACTCCTCCTGAGTGAGCTGAGTTCTCCGGCTGGTTGGTCTGAGATGGCTTTTGCGGTCTATACATAAGGGGTGGGTCTAATTGCCTGCTGATGCAGATTTTTTTTTTTTTTTAGAAAATTGGGCAAGACATAGAAAAGCAGAGCAAACAAACAGTGTAAAACAAAGCAGCATGAAAAATGTCAGGGGTGGGTGCAAGAAACCAGAATCAATATTCAAACTGCATGCATGTCTCAATTTTTCTTTGTTACCGTGTCAGTGTTTTGAAAAGTCTAAATTATGCCTGCAAAAACTTAACGTATGCATACATATGTATGAAAGTCTACAACTTAGCAGGGCGGAGAGAGACAAGCACAGTAGTGAGTTTTGCCTCAAGGAAGAGGCAGAAGGAAGTGGTAAGATTTGGTTTCTCACAGGGCTGGAGTTTTGGGTCACTCTGGCAGTTTCCTGGGGGTGGGGTGCACACACACAAATCTGAGCCCCATAATGGCAGCCTCTTCTACACTCTCCTTCAGCCTGCGTCCTCCTCCTCCTCAACTCAGTCCAGCCTTCCTTTCTCTCTCTTCCGACTTCCGGCTTCCCTCCTGGCCTCCTGTCTCACCATGGTTCTCAAATCAATTTTGCCCCATAGGGTATATATATTTTTTCTTTTGTTGCTGTCATAACTGAGAGAGTGCTACTGGCACCTAGTGGGGACAGGCCAGGGATGCTAATGAACTTCAACAGGACATATGACAGGCCCCCTCCCCAAATAAGGAGTTACCAGCTCCAAACACCAGTAGTAGTGTTCATGGCAGAGGCAGAGTCTCAGTCCAGGAGCCAAAGTAATTTTTATTTTCTAAAACATAAATCGTCCATCTCCTGAAGTTCCCTTCCTTCCCTTAGACTTTCACTGTATTCTTGTTCCCTGAGGGGTGAAAAATCTCAGTCCTTACACGGGAGCATAAAGCCTTCATTGTTCACCTCTCTCCTCTCCCTCTACCCGCGCCCCCTCCCACTCACGGTGTACCAAGTCTTTGCTCACTGGTTGGACTTGGCATAAGGTGTCTTCAGAATCAGGGTCAATTTCTCATCTCACAGTGTGTGGTGTTTTAAATGAGAACGGTTCCCATAGGCTCAAATGTTTGAATACTTGGTCCCCCACTTGGTGAAACTGTTTGGGAAGGATTAGGAGGTGTGGCCTCGTTAGAGGGGGTGTGGCCTCATTATAGGAGGTGTGGCCTCGTTAGAGGAGGTGTGGCCTCGTTAGAGGAGGTGTGTCATCAGGGGTGGCTTCAAAAGATGTACTTGGTTACCTGTGTGCCATCTGCCTCCTACTTGTGGATCCAGATAGGAGCTCTCATCTGTTCCTGTCACCATGCCTTTGCTCTGCCATCAAGGACATTAACCCTTTGGAAACATAAGTCCAGCTAAATGATTCCTTTATAAGTTGCCCATGATTACGGTGTTTTGTATTAGCAATAAAACAGTAATGAAGATACTTTGTCACCTCTTGCATGATAGTGCCATTAAACATCAGCTCATGGATATTACTTTCCTTGTGCTGGTAATTTATTTATTTACCCCCACCCTGAGGTAGGGTTTCTCTGTGTAACAGCCCTGGAGGTCCTGGAACTCACTCTGTAGGTCAGGTGGGCCTTGAACTCACAGAGATCTGCTTGCCTCTGCTGGGATTACAGGTGTGCTCCACCAAGCCCTGCTTGCTGGCTATTTTTAACTGTCATTTCGGCACAACCTTGAGTCACATGGTAAGGAAGTCTCAGCTGAGGGATTTCCCTGATTAGCTTGGCCTGTGAGAAGGTCTTTGTGGGACCGTCTTGATTGTTGGTTTATCTTGGAAGGACCCAGCCTATTGCTGTGGATGGCATCATTTCACAGGCAAGGCCCTGAACGGCGTGAGGAGGAAGGCTCACTGAAAGCAAGAAAACAGGCAGATGACAGGGCAGAGAAACATTAGTCTTTCTCTGCTCTTGACTGGGGATGGGATGTGAGTGGCTGATTTAACTTGCTGCCTTGACGTCACTCCATGGTGGCCTGTGACCTGAAAGTGTAAGACAACAATCCCTTTGTCTCCTTCAGCTGTTCTTTGGGTTTGGGCACCTCCACAGAGAGGAAACTGGGACACTTCACCATGATGGCAGCTGCCATCTCTAACACGATGACTGATTGGCCAGTCACTTGATTATGACTCTAAGGTCTCAGAGGGGAGAGATTCTGTCTGTCTGTTCTATCTTACAGGCCCTGCTAAGGTCTATCTCACAGAGGCTCTTTGTAAACACTGTTGATGAGTGGTGCATGTAGACCAGCTTATTTACATAAATGCAGAGCATTCTTAAGACATTAATCAAATGTAGGTTGCATTCTGAATGAGAAATGTCCCCTATAGGCTCTGGTGTTTGAACATTTGGTACCCAGTTGGTGGCGCTGTTTTGGGGAGTCTGGGGAACCTTTGAGAGATGGAGCTTTGCTGGAAGAAGTACGTTTCTGGGGGTGAGTTTTGAGCACTTAGAGTCCCGCCCCAGTTTCTGTTCATTTCCTGTCTCACACTTGCATTTGAAGATGTGAGCTCTGAGTTTCCTCACCCTGCTACCATGGAGCCTTACCCTCAACCATAAGCCAAAATCCCCTCTAAGTTGCCTTGGTCATGGCATTTTATTATGGCAACAGAAAATTAGCTAATACAGAAATAGAGACAATCTTTGCATCCCCAGGTTGTGGAAATTTTCAATCTGATGGCGGCAGTAAGAGGGAATGGAAGCTAGTGGGTGGGGCTAGTTGGGAACTGGTGCTGGGCTTTTGAAGGCCACGTTTATCCTCGGCCCTGTCTTTGCTCTCTCTATGTCTGCTTCCTGGCCTCCGTGAAGTGAGCAGGGAGCAGCTGCCTCTGTTAAACACTCTCACTGCCACACGTTCCGTCTGCCTCACCACAGGCCCTTTGCAGTGGAGCTGGCCAAGGAGGGATTGGAATCTATCAAACTGTGAGACAAAACAGCCCCCCTGGGGTGATGTGCAGGAGCATGGGTAAGGGGTTACTTACAGGAATAGAAACGACACAAAGACAGCTCTGTATTACCCCAGCATGCATGAGGACTCGTTGGGGTACACAGTATGAAGTCTTGTCTCTGCATAGTCGATTATCGATTGCTCAACCAGACAGCTAAACGCTAGCCTACAAGCTGGCTCTTGGTATTGTTATTTCTAAGACCCATCACTGGTCTCATATTTTGTAAACATTTGCCCTTCCTCACTTGCCTATTGGATGTAAGAAAGAGCTGACAGACAGTAGCTGGGCAGGAAGTGGAGGGCAGAACTTCTCCGAGAGAGAGAGGGTCTCTAGGAGGAGAAAGCAAAGACGGGAGATTCACCAGAGCTACATGTGTGAATGGATAGATGGGCGGGAACAGGTGCAGAGAGGTAGAGCGGGCCACGTGGTGGGATATAGTGCCAGGGTTAGTCAGGTTAAGCGAGAAGGCTGGCTGGGAATCTGCCTAAGCGTTAAAATATTAAAAAGCCTTTGTGTCACTATTCGTACCTCTGGCAGGTCTGAAAGTCCTGCTCTAGGGACCCATGAAAGCTAGAACCTGGAACCATCTGTATGACTTGCAGCCAGCTTGACAGGCCAGTCTCCTCTAGGCATTTGAGCTGGTCAGAGTCTCTTTTCCCAGTTGTCCCTTACTGTATCGGTAACACTAGGGAAGCCCCCTGGGAATCTTGTTAGTTTCAGGAACTTCCTGAGACTTGTGAGTTTCAATTTAGAAGAAACTGCTCCACATCCTGGTAGTTTTGGTAAATACAACCTGGGTAGTGGGTTAACTTGGTAACCGAGTGTCATTAAGTTTATGTAATCTCCAGAGTTCCAAGAGGTGTTCTAGAAAATGTAGGACAAAGGTCAGAGCTCACTTCTGGTTTTTGAAAACCCATGAAATGCACCAATTTTTGAACTTGGAAACACACAGTTCCTGAGCTTGAAATCCCACCAACCCCTGTGGGTGTGCCCCAAGTTCGGGACCTGAAACCCCATCAATTGCCACCCTGGAAATCTCCACCATGGAAGACTCTGCCCCCAAGAAACTGTATGTAAGCCTGTCTCCTGCTTTGTCTCTGCTGTTTCTCCTCTGAGCAGGGGCAGCCACCCTCTTGTATCTTTCCCAATGAACTGTGTGTGTGAGGTTTGTTGTGCGGTGTGACTTGGTGGCACTCCTTGGCTCTCTAATGCCAGGAACCTTTCCCCTCAGAGCTGCCGCATTTGCATTTGGGGAAACCTTTCCCCTCAGAACTGTCACACCTACAGAAAAGCTACCTCCACCTTTGCCTCAAAGGAACCCATTGTTTTTCCTCCCCTGGTCAGGAAGCAAGTCTGCACTCTGGCCTGGAAGTGTTCGCTGCCACTCTCCCCCAAACTGCTTACTATATAAACGTCACCCAGAAAGCAGTGAGATAAGGCATGGGAGCGTGCTGTGGAGAATTGTCCACCCCGTGTCGCCACAGTGATGCATTGGCTGTCAGGCAGGCAGGGTCTCAGTCTCCTCTGCCACTTGAAGACTGAGGCAAAGGGTCTGCACATCTTCATTAACATGTGAGATGGATGGAGCCTGGGAAGGTGTGGGTACGTGTTTGGGTTTTTATCTTTTAATATACTATTTTGATTACTATCAGATATCTCGCCAACCCTATGAAAACGCATTGCTCTAGGAATGGTACCCGCCCTCTCACCATGTAGTCCTGGACTGACTTCTCATCTCCCCAAAATTTCTTGATTTCATCTGTCTGTTTTCACCTCACAACTGCCATCTTGCTTCCTCCTTCTTCTCTCAGAGTCCATGACCTTGGCTTTCCAAGAGGCCTTCTTCTCTCTCCCAGCCACGTTTGGCCTTCTGAAGCCCTGTTAGTGTCCTTATCTCTGAAGTGGAAATGGCAATATCCCTCTCACAGATTTATGTGGAGAATATGTGTGAAGTGATGCAGGTCAACACAGCAAGGTCCAAGACTCATCTAAAGTCAGTCAGAACAGAGGCTGGAGAGACAGCTCAACAGTTACGAGCACTTGCCACTCTCGCAAGGTAGCCCAGGTTCGGTTGCCAGCACCATTTTGGGTAGCTCCCAGTTGCCTGTGACTCTAGCTCCAGGGGACCCTACCCTTCTGCCCTCTGCAAGCACCCAAATGCACAACACTGCCTTACATAACCAAAAAAACCAAAAATAACTCGGTGCGTTGTGTACATAGGCACATATCTGATATCCCATACGTGCATACAAGCCTCCCTGTATTAGTGACTTTTCTTGCTTCAGTGACCAAATACCCCACAAGAAGCAGCTTAGGGTTCATTTTGGCTCACAGTTTGAGGGCGTCGCCCATCATGGCGGCAGGAGTACAAGGAGACTGGTCACATAGCAGCCACAGCCAGGAAGCAGACAGAGACAAACGCCGGTGCTCAGCTTTCTTTCTCCCAGATCTCGGCATGGAGCTGCCCACACTCAGGGAGGGTCCTCCCTCCTCATTAAACCTTTCTGGAAACACTTAGAAGTGCATTTCCATAGTGGTTCTAAGCTCTGTCAAGTTGACAACAAAGCTTAAACCATCACATCTTCTGAACTTGGAGGCCGGCTCTTCAGAGCAAAACCCTTCTTCCTGGCGCTGGGTCAGGTCCAAAGCACATTCCACCAAAGGCTACAAGGAGCAGGGTTGAGATGGGAAGGGGTGAGGTGGGTCGATGCTTACCCTTCAGGACAATACAGTTTTAATTATTCCTCTTTGTCAACCACACTCATTTTCATGAGCTGTCCATCTTCAGAGCACATAGGAACTTTTCAGATATGGGTTTGAAAGCCTTTCTCTGTGCTGTGATTAATTGGACATGTTTGGGCCAATAGAGGAGGAATCAAATTACCACATGTGAGATAAAATATATGATTACAAGTATTTATTATACCGATGCAGGAAGAATAATATGTTAAACAGATAAGCATGTAATAATGCATATTTTCCCCATAAAATTTAATTTATCCCTAGGGCTGGATATAAACTTTCCTTTTGAACATCTTGCCTTCTGACTGGGGATTGCTGAGTTAAACTACTTATGTTTTCACAGCAAATTGATCACTACTGTAATATTTCAGGGGCAAAATGATCCTCACCAGTCATTTTGATTTCAAAGGCCAGAATTTATAGTTTTGCTTCTGATTTAGTGATAAGGGTTTTTAACGTATTGAGTATTTTGTCACCTATCAGCACACGGGGTTGAACTTCCAAATGGGAAAAAAAAAATCAACAAAGAAGATAGCCATAAATAATTTACCACAGAATGACAAAGAGGTTAATATTCCCTTGGGGCCAGTGGGAAATTACTCAGCTTTCTGTCCTTGTGCACACATGTCCTTATCACTATGGAATTTTAAAAAATAATCTTTTAGGCTCCCAGAAGAGGAACCACAGAAAATTCTGGAACCCAGAGAGCTATGAGCACTTTGTCTAAATATAAAGGAAACCTTATTATATGCATGTTTCCCATTGTGCCCACCTGAGTTCATCCTTGGTGGATAAAATATAGTTATTGCATACTTCTGATACGCTGATAATAAGTGCGAGTGGTATCTGTCTCTGCATATATGAGTGTGCACATCTGTATATATCTCTGTGCTGTATATATATATGAGTGTGCATGGGTGTGGGTGTCCATCTGGGGGCCAGGGGAGGTCATGAGGTGTCTTCTGTCGCTGCCTGCCTTATTCCTTTGTGACAGTGAACCTGGAACTCACCGTTTTCCAGGATGCCTGGCAGCCAGCAAGCACCAGATACCCTTTTTTTCCTTTGGCTCCCTCCAGCACAGGGTCACAGGTGCACACAGCCGTGCCCATATTTTTTGGGATTTGAGCTCAGGCTTTCCTGCTTGCACAAGGAGGGGTCTTACCCACTGAGGTGTCACCCTAGCTCAGGTGTAGACTTTAATGATGAGAAAGAGTCTGAGTCAAGGAGAGTGCCCCCTCACTGCTGCTTTCAGACAGGATACTGCCATAATCAAGTCGTGACCATCGCATGAGTTAGGAGAACGACACTGCCCCCCCCCCCCGCCCGCCCCAGCTTTTTTTTCATGGAGTTCTGAGGGCTTTCATCCCTCCTCCTTTGCAAGTACATGGAACGGCGTTTGAGTTTGTTAAAGACAACAGAGTTGGGCAAGATGCAACACGCCAAAGGGACGATGAGAACAGTCCGCTTAAGACTGAGATGAGTCTGTATGCATCCGAGACCGCCTTTGCGGGGGTGGGGGGGGTTGGTTTGACATTAAACTGGGAAACCAAATGTGACAGTCTTGGCTTTCACCATCAACCATCATTTCACCCCAATGTTTCCGTCTCGTAGCGCCATCTACCTGTCCTGGCACAGCGTTGGACCATCAATCTGGAGCTTAAACAGGGCTTCTCTGTGACTGTCAATCTCAGCACAGGGACTGTGCATGTTGAGTCAGCAAGGCCAAGCATACTCCGCAGAGGTGCAAGCTCCAGCCAGCTAGGGTCTGGGAGGTTCTTACTGCTTTTAACCTTCACTCGGATCCATGTTTCAGGGAGGGAGCTGACCTTTTCTCCCTGTGATATTAAGCATATCTGTATAGACAGTGCCCTTGAGTGACAAGTCTCACTGATAATTTTAAATGGAATGCCAGCCCTCAGCGTGTTGGGTTACACAGCTGCTAACGTCTTACGAGATGCCTGCTTCAGGGTATGGCTGTTAACATTTATAGAATTCTTAGGATGTGCTTAGCTCTTTTGTGCTTAAAAACTTTTCATGCTATTTTTGTACTATTTAGCTGTTGCTGCACAGAAGCCAGCTACTGGAGGAGCCTAGTAATGCGTGCCATGTTTCCTGTTCTGGTCAGAGTGGCCCGGTGAGGGCCCTGCTGCCCCATCAGGATTGGTCATATCTGTGGTCTGTGGCTATTGGCTGGGTCACTAGATGACCCAATGATATTCTACGTGTCACCTATCCTTACCAGGCCATCCTGGCCACATTCCCACGGAGAGGCAACAGAGCCCCTACATTACCCAGGGCTTTTTTGAGACCCAAGATGGAAACTCCAGCTCCATTATCGTCATTGTGTTTCTATTGGCCAAGGCAAGAGAAGGTGTCAGCCAGGATGGAAAAAAGCATCTGCCTTAAAAAAACTTTATATTATTAATAGTTTCAAGATAATTAATTTTTGTGTGTATGGCATATGTGTGCCATGTGTTTGTGTGTGTCTAAGTATGTGTGCCTTTGTGGAGGCCTAAAATTTACACCTGTTTTCCTCTCCTCCTCCTCTTCCTCCTCCTCCTCCTTCTTCTTCTTTGGTTTTTTGAGACAGAGTTTCTCTGTGTAGCCTTGGCTGTCCTGGACCTGCTTTATAGACCAGGCTGGCCTCGAACTTATAGTGATCCACTCACCTCTGCCTCCTGAGTGCTGGGATTGAAGGTATGAACCACCATGACCAGCTGTCTTCTTCTTTTAGAAAAACATTTAATTTTATTTTATGTGCATTAGTGTGAAGGTGTCAGATCCTTTGGAACTGGAGTTACAGACAGTTGTGAGCTGCCATGTGGGTGCTGGGAATTGAACCCTAGACCCTTTGGAAGAGAAGACAGTACTCTTAACCACTGAGCCATCTCTCCAGCCCCCTCTTGTCTTCTTCTATTGCTTTCTAGCTCACTATGTAGCCTTGACTGTCCTGGGACTTGCCATGTAGATCAGGCTAGCCACAAACTCACAGAGGTTTGGTTTCCTCTGCTTCCCAAGTTCTGGGATTAAAGCACCACTACTTCTGGCTTCTCCATCTTTTAAATAAATATTTATTTTATTTTTAGTTATGTGTGTTTGTGTGTATCTGTGTGTTAATATGTGTATGAGTGAGTGCAGATGCCCTCCGGATCCAGCAGAGGGCACTGGATCCACTAGGCCTCAAGTCACTGAAGTCACAGGTAGTGCTGAGCGGTTGGATGTGAGTGCTGGAACTGACTCAATAAAAAATGTATTTATTTATTTTTATTACATTTATTCATTTGCTTGTGTATGGGAGAGTTGTGTGCCACATCATGTGGGTAGCAGAGGTCAGCAAACAACTAACATGAGTTCTTTCTTTTCACTGTTCAGGTCACAGGGCTTGAACTCAGGTTGTCTGGCTTGACAACAAATGCTTTTGCCAACGGAGCCATCTCACCTGCCCCACACTTTAATTTTGTGGCAGAGACTAAGACCGCATCTGAAGTTTACCCATTCGGCTGGACCCGCTGTTGCCAGGATTCACCTGTCTCTGCCTCCGCAGCGTTGGGATCGCAGGCATGCACTTATACTATGCCCGGCAAGAGCTCTGCCTTTTTGAAGAGAAAAAAAATCCTGCAAAGTGACTTGGTAAAGAGTGTAAGTATGGGGATGGCAGAGTTGGTTCTCCTACAGCTCTTTCATCCACTGAGGACAGCGAAGGGGTGTGGCTATCATTCTTGTTTGTGGCAAAGGAAATGAAGTCACAGAGTAGTGAGAGGGATGGAACAGAAGTCACACAGTCGACAAGGGGGAACACACAGAGCTGAGAAAGCCTGTTCTCTTCATGACTGTTCAGGACAGTTTGATTAGAACAGATCCTCAAGTCAATCACGGACAAATGCCCTTGAAAATGACACAGTGTCATGGTGGAAGAGGATAAATGGTTGCCGGAAAACTGAGCTGCGCAGTGAGGTTTTATTTCCTTTCTTTCACTGCTGACTCGGTGCTCTCATGCTGCTGACACAGCAGAAAAGTTAAACTCACGATCATCTCCTCTGCTCCCCTCTCCTCCCCTCCCCGCATGCACACGTGAGATCTCAGCCCCGGGTGGATGTTCAATGCTGTTTGCTGCTGCCCGTTGGGCATCGGCTTCCTGCATGTGAGCGTGAGCACTCCTAGGCTGTGTGAAGGAGTTTAACCTTCCACTCCTGAAAACCAGCACTGGCTGGGTGAGAAGGTGCATGCTTTTCACCCCAGCAACTAGAGAGGCTGAGGCAGGCAGATCTCTGTGAGTTCGAGGCCAGCCTGTTCTATACGTTGAGTTCCAGGCCATCCGGGGCTACGCAGTGCGAGGTCATCTGTGGATTGTATGAGAGTTGTGCCCATAGGCTCATATATTTGAAAGTTTGGTTCCTGGTTGGTGGAGTTGTTTGGAAAAGATTAGGAAGTATGGCTTTGTTGGAGGAGGTGTAGAGGAGGTATGTCACCAAGGGTGGACTTAGAGGTTTCAAAAGCCTACACCATTCCCTTCTGCCTGTCTGTTGGTCTGTCTACTTTGTTGTTGTGTCTCAAGATGTAAGCTCTCAGCTATGGCTCCAGTATGATTCCTGCAGCCTGATATGCTTCTTGCCACGATGGTCATGGATTCTACCCCATTGAGACCGGTGGGTCTCAATCTTCCTAATGCTGTGACCCTTTAACACAGTTCCCCATGCTGTGACCGCCAACCATGAAATTATTTTTGTTGTTACTTCATAACTGTAATTTTGCTACTGTTATGAATTATAATCATATGCCTGATAACTGACCCCTGTGAAAAGGTCATTTGAGCCCTCCACAAAGGGGTTTCCATCCACAGGTTGGGAGTAACTGATCTTGAACCATGAGCCCCAAATTAAATACTTTTTTTTTTTTTGGAGACCCGGTTTCTCTGTGTAGCCATGGCTGTCCTGGACTTGCTTTGTAGACCAGGCTGGCCTCAAACTCACAGAGATTCACTTGCTTCTGCCTCCTGAGTGCTAGGATTAAAGGCATGCGCCATCATGCCTGGCTAAATACTTTCTTTTGTAAGTTCTCTTGGTCATGGTGTTTTGTCATGGCAATTGAAAAGTAACCGCAACACTCTCAACACAAAACAAAGAACAAAACAACATCAACAAAACCCCATGAGCTAAGAGGACCCTCAGTTACCCAGAAGTTCCCTGTTGTAACTTAGAACCCTAAATAGCACAAGACAGAAACTACAGAGAGGCTGTCCCAGTTACTGCCAGTAACAACAGCCAGGGCCAAATTCAGGAGGCAGAAGAAAGTGTTTGTACCTTGGTGTTCGGTGTCCAGTACTGTGGCAGGACCAGTGCCAGTGTCTGCACAGGCACTGGTGGCACGCCTTGGCTCCATGCTGGGCACTGTTCTGATTGCCAAGCCTTCAAACATGGCTCTTTGAAGCACCCACAAGATTCTGCGTGTTCACATGTATGCATTTGCACACGTGTGTAGGTATGCGTATTTGTATGTGTGTGGGTGGTGTGTACACGTGTGCACATGAGTGTGGACATCAGAGTCCACCTCTGGTGTCATTTCTCAGGTGTTTTCCAGCTTTTGTCTGAACTTTGCCAAGTGGGCCAGCTCACCTTCAGGGGTCTGCTTGTCTGCCTCCCATCTTACCACTGCTGTGGTCACGGGTGCACACCTCCACAGGAGGTTGTGTGTGGGCTCTGGGAATTGAACTCAAGTTCTCCTGCTCATGAGCCAAGTGCTTTACTTGACTGAGCCATTTCCTGGCCCCAGGAATTATCTTCTGCCGGTTGCTATCAGCAGCCCTGGTCCTGTCCAGTTTGTTCTACAATTTAGAACATTCTATTGCTCCCAGAAATGAGAAGTAGATCCATGGATGGACTGGGTTAGGGCTGCTGGCATAGCCAGTGTCCCATTCACCCTCTAGACCCCAGAGCTCTCTGTTTCTTCTCTGTCATGTCTGTGATGGAGGGGTTTGGGGAGGCTGCCCTGCTTGCCTGGACTCTGTTGCGCTTTGAGTGTGCCGTATACTCCACAGGCTGAGGGGCTCTGGGAATGTGACGGGCTCTGAGGATGAACCTACTGAGATGTTCCCCATCTGAACATTGGCAGGTGGCAACAGCACGGAAGGTATGACTGGATTGCAAGAAACAGGACTCCAGGGGTGTACCTGGTCCCCAGTTCCACTCAGCCTTTGTCATATGTTCCTGCAGTGGTGGCATTCTGCCTTGCCTTGAGCCTAAAGGCAATGGGTCTGGACACTCTTTGTAGTTGGGAGGACAGTTACAACCTTTGTAATTGAGGCTCAAACACATCTTTCCTGCCTAGTCTGTTGTTCTCAGGTGTTTGTCACGTATGTGAGACCTGATAACACATCTGTTATGCAGTCATCCCTTTGGGGGACTTTCTGCCTTTCCGGTGGCCCACAGGGACTGGAAAGACAGATTCCCTCCTCCCTGAGCCCTTGCTACCCTTCCCTTTTTCCTTTGCGCTCAGTCAGCACAAGCTCCTCCCTCAATTATGGGTAACTCCTTTTTTTTTTTTTTTTTTTTTAACACATTTCCCCTAATATACTTTGAGTTTTTGCTCTCTCTGTCTCTGTGTCTCTGTGTCTGTCACACACACACACACACACACACACACACACACACACACACACACACTGAGAATTTCCATTCTGCTGTGGACTAATGCTCCTGAAACTTTGCGTGAAAGGGAGGAAGAGGTGGCAAATGTCTGGGAGTAGCTCCCCTTCCTACATTGCCTCCTGGAGAACAAGCTCCAATCCCTCAGCTCCTGCCTGCTCTCTTGGTCTCTGTTTTTCTTCTGCCCCATATAACCCAGGCTCCAGACTAGGCGAAGAGCCACACCTCCTGAAGGCCCCATGCTTTCTGCCCGCACAGTGATCTTCT
This sequence comes from Acomys russatus, assembly GCF_903995435.1. NCBI lineage: Eukaryota > Metazoa > Chordata > Mammalia > Rodentia > Muridae > Acomys > Acomys russatus. The sequence goes on from NC_067140.1 coordinate 18,488,221, forward strand.
CTGCCAAAAGCATCCTTCACCCACTTTTAAGAGTCAGAGTTCTAACTTAACTTTCCCCTGGGAGGAGCTGAAGGGGAATCCCCAGGGGAGGCGAACATCAATATTATTTGAATAATAATAACTGATTTAGCAAGTGGTTCATTCTGTGTTCTGGAAGCTTTTGGTTGGATGGAATAAGTAGCTCATAATTCAAGTTTTTGGACTGTGGGGTTGGGCGCAGTTGTTTGTTCAGGAATTAAATATATAGGACTGGGTGCGTGGGAGGAATTTAGGTCCCCAGAAATAAGCAGAATGATAATTTTAATGTCATTTTAAATTTAAGTGGGCTAGAAATTACCCATGAGGATGTTGCCTGGTTTTGCTTTCCTTTGTCTTGAGATGGTAATTTTCTGGCATTTCTTCCTTCTTTCAAGGCATTTATTGAGATTTCTCCATCTGTAAGAGATTATGCGAACCAGGGTTTCACGTGTACAATGGAGTGTTAAGCAGGTGGGAATAATGGGGTGCAAACACAAAGCAGTTTTAGTTTGTCTTTTACCCTCACTTAAAACTTTATTAAAGCAGGAAGCTTTCCTCAGCCCACTCTACATGGCTCTCCTGACTGCCTGGTGGATAGAAATCTGTGTGTGTGTGTGTGTGTGTGTGTGTGTGTGTGTGTGTGTGTGTGTAAGAGAGAGAGAGAGAGAGAGAGACACACAGACAGACAGACAGACAGACAGACAGACAGACAGACACACAGAATGTGGAGGTCAGAGGACAACTTTCAGGAGTTAGTTCTCTTTCCTCCATGCTGGTCTCTGGGATCGAACGTAGGCAGTCAGCCTTGGTGACAAGCACCTTCATCTTCTGAGCCATCTCACTGGCCCTTCAAAAAATTTCTATAGTCACTTTACCCGATAGTCTTTGTTAACAAATTAGCATATTTTGCTATAAATGATAAGCCTACCTTTGAAACTGGCTTAAAATGAAAGTCCCCTTCTCTCAGACAAGCTCTTCAGGGGAAGCAGCGTGCTGCAAATGGTCCCCATGTTTGAGAGACCCAAACAAATCATATGGAAAGGTGGGTCAAGGTTGGTTCCGGCCTGGCCAGTGAGACAGCTCCTGGGCAAAGGCACTTAGCACCAGGCAAATGGCATGGCTGCCTTCCTTGTAAGTTACATGGTGGAGGGAGCGAAACCGCTCTCATACCCTGCTCTCTGACCTCCACACATACCCCATGCTATATGTGTCCCCTACCAAAAAAAAAAAAAAAGGTGAAATTATGTTATTAAAAAAAAGGTAGGTTCCAGCCACAGACTTTGTGACAGGACTGCAGGTGAGTTTTCTGAGAGGCTTTATTTTAGCTGGCACCACACTGTGACAGCGGCAGCTGCTTTAGGAGGCATCTCTGGAAGGAATGCCCGGTAACAAAAGTCCAGTGCATCCAGCTTTGCTGTGGCAACCCCAAATATCTGCCACCCTTGCCAAGTGTCCTCTTCCTATCCGAGTGGAGATCCGTAGCTCAGGGACACAGAGTCAGTGTCTCCTGGCTTTTCAGAGACACGTGTGCAGTCTTATCAGTCTGGACAGGGTGAGCTTCCGTGCTGTGCCGGGCAAAGCCCCCTCCGACAAGGTGAGCTATTGAGATGGATCCTTCTACTTTAATGAGAGTTTCTGGGCTCGCGGCACCGCTCTGCATTTTGTTTTCCTTGTTTAGTATAAATGCGATCCAATTTAATCTGCATATAAACACACCCATTGCATATTAAAATCAACATATTATAAACACCAGGCTGAATGCTTTCTTGAAGGAGCAAGCTAAAAAAATCCATGCATATTAATATCACAGATAAGCCAATTATTATATTGAGTTGTAAATAAAAAACAATATGATTAATCTAAATCTGGGTGCTTGGTAAAGTCAAATGTATGATATTATGATCAGGCTGTTTTAAAAACAATATCACAAACCCTTGCATTTTACATGCAATGTGTTTAAAATTAATTTCCCAGGGCAATAGCTTATTTTTGTCTCACCTATACTAATAAGGTTCATGAAACATTGATATTACTTAATATCACAATGCAGAGAGGAAGCCATTTCTCTGCTCTTAATTGAGGCAAACCACATTGCTCAGCTTTGCGGTTTCCATGGCCACCATGAGGGTATCGAGGTGTGCAGAGTTCTAGATGAGGTCTTGGAAAGGGACAGTGAGATGCTGGCCCAGCTCGTTAAATGCTCAGCATTCCATACCATCTGATACTAATAACCTATATAATAAAGTAAGTATTTTTTTCTGACCATTTGCTACACATGAAGTCCTTTGCACAGCAATTATCGAATTCCTGCCATTACATGGAAGGAAAAACGAGTTAAAAAATTATACTGTTATTTTAAAAATGATTTAAAAGTTATTATTATTATTATTATTTTATTATTATTATTCGTGTGTGTGTGTGTGTGTGTGTGTGTGTGTGTGTGTGTGTGTATGTGTTGTGTCTGGGCACCACGTGCATGCAGTACATGTGGAGGCCAGAAGAGGGCATTGGATCACCTGGAACTGGAGTTTCAGATGTCTGTGAGCCAGTATGTGGGTGCTGGGACTCAAACTTGGGTCCTCTGGAAGAGCAGCTAGTGCTCTTAACCTTTGAGCCAGCTCTCCAGTCCCAGGGGTCACTCTCTACTCAGGCCAACTGTTACATGGGGCATCACTGATCCAGCACTGTCAGGAAATCTCAATCTCCCTCTTCCTCTCCCCCTTCCCTCTTCCCCTCCCCCTCCCTTTCTCTCTCTCTCTCTCTCTCTCTCTCTCTCTCTCTCTCTCTCTCTCTCTCTCTCTCTCTCTCTCTCTCTCTCTCTCTCTCTCTCCTGCCCTTCTGTGTGTGAAAGGAGGATTTCAGGTGTCTGCTTGCATCACTTTCCACTTTATTCCTGTGATGCAGGGTCTTTCACTGAATGTGGAGCCAGACTGTGCGCCAGCGACCCTCCTGTTTCCAGTCTTCAATGACTGTGCGTCAGCGGCACTCCTGTTTCCAGTCTTCAATGCTAGCTAGGGTCACAGATGTGCACAACCACATTTGGCTTTTTTTTATGTGCATGCTGGGGATAGCTCAGCAAGCACTCTTACCGTCTGAGCCGTTTCCCCAGCTCCACATTGTCAGATTTTTAAAGAGAAACTAGCATCTCAAACTTTCACCTGAAATCGCTGACTTAAGATAAAATGCTAGAATCTAAATAAAAATAAACTTGACCACTGTAGAGTGTTACCATGAGAAGCAGAGAAAGCATTCCCCTCACAATCGCGGTGGTCCCTAAGGCTACCAGTGTGCAGCCTTGCTCTGTCTGTGTGCTGCTCAATGCCGGTGGGTGGAAGTTGGTGCTGAGCTCACTGGGATTTTGGTGTGAGAACTTGGGAAAAGTCTCCATGGACAAAACTGGGTGTATGGTGTTCACGTGTGTGCAGGTGAACATGTGTGTGTTTGCATGCACATATGTGCTCACGTAGACACCTGAGGACAGCCACGCGTGTGGATAGCCATAGGTGTCATACTCTGGAAGGCTTTCAGCCTTTTTGAGACAGAATCCTTCGATGAGCCTGGAGTTTACCTGTTGGGTGAGGCTGGCTGACTTTGAGGCCCCGGGGACCGTCTCTGTCTCCCCAGTGGTGGGATTATAAACGCACTTGCCCGTGCCTGTCCTTTTTGGCAGGTGCTGGGAATGGAACACAGGTCCTTTTCCTTGGGTGGTGAGTACTGTACCAACTGAGCTGTCTCTCTGGGCCCCAGAGGACTGTTTCCCGTGCTCCCCCCCCCCCCGACTCTTTCTATGCACATGGGTGTGACATACCCTGCGCGCAGGGAAACCACAAACTGGATCATTTTCTTGGACAGCAAAATTCTCTGAAACAAAAGCAGGAAAAAAAATCGATCATTTTGTGCTAAAGAAGTACACGTGCCCTCCCTGCAAACACTCAGGGTTTAATATATTACGACCAAGTCTGACGAAAATGTAAAATTCATGCACTCTGAAAACGGAATTTTTATTAATTTAAGCGGGAATCCTAAATCAGGCTTCCTGTAAGAGTGTAATCAACTGCTTCGTTTCCTCCAGACAGACCTGACCTCTGAAAGGAACACAGTTATTTGTTTTAATTTCTCCCCTCCACCCTTCCTTTGCCTTCCCTTCTGGACAGTCCCTCCCTCATTTTATAGAATTCAATAATGGGTAAGGTAACAAATGAGAGGATAAAAATATCCCAGAACACTCGAGGGCATACACGGGAGTATAAACAGTGCAGCACTTCCCCTAAGTCCTGTCATTGGTCCATTTGACTTTATAATTCGGGCTTTCTGCGTATTACTAAATTTAACTTGTGTGTGGAGAGTGCGCCATGGAACTCTAGCAAATGGCAAGCTTAGGGTACAAAATCCCAAGTCACCTAGTTCATCCGGACTCCCGCCTCCTTGTGCACCTGTCCATCTGGGGCTGGCGCTGTTTAACACAATACATCAACGGAAGCATGTCCGAGTCTCTTTGTTTCTTATGCCTTCTCGTTTGTGGGGACTGGGGCCCCTGTATTTCCCGACCGTCCTCTCTACTCACCAGCAAGTGCTCACGGTGCTGATGGTCCCTTTCTTATTCCCTCTAAACTTTCTTTGTTCCCACCGCTGTCTTTTATTATTTCTACTGTGTCATCAGAAACTGACTGCCGGGGCCTGCCAATTAGCCTTTGTCAGTGCCAGCCTCAGCGTCCCGAGGAGCTAATGTGTAAGGCGAGGGGCAAACCTTATTTCATATGCAGCACCGTGTCTCTACATAGAGACATGCCATTACTGACAAAAGTGTGTGTGTGTGTGTGTGTGTGTGTGTGTGTGTGTGTGTGTGTTTGGGGAAGTAGGATGGTACAGTTGGGAGGCACACTGTCTCACACCAAGCAGCAAACTGACACATACCTCACCGCTTCTGAATCTGACCGTCCTTGGTCCTAGCTACTCTGTCACCTGGTGGTTGCTGTCTACTGGCACTGTGGGTGCAAATGGCCAGGCCACAGGGACTGGAATAATCCAGTTGTTCTCAGCTCTCCACCATAAAGTGACCCCTCCTTCCAAATTGTGTTTCTTGGTATCTTCTAGAGTCTGGTACAAGGTTTATGGTAACACTTAAAAAAAAAAACAACGGCAGCCCCCCCCAAAAGCCTTGAGAATTGCTGGGCACACCTTTAATCCGAACACTCAGGAGGCAGAGGCAGGCAGATCTCTGTGAGTTTGAGGCCAGCCTGGTCTACAGAGCAAGTTCCAGGACAGCCAAGGCTACACACAGACAAACCCTGTCTCAAAAACGAAATAAAACAAACCCCAAGCAAATAACAACAACAACAAAAATCCCAAACAGGAAACACAAGAATGACAGCAACAACAAAACCAAAACAACCCAAAACTTAGGGCATCAAGACAAATATTTTATGGCATTTCAGAATAATTACACAGATGAGAAAGCGGAGACCATTAAAGGTGAAGCAACTTGTCTGAGCTTTCACAATCAGCGAGTGATCCAATTAAGGATCTGAATCCAGGCCTTCCACCTGCACAGACTGGATTTGTAACCATGCCATAGTCACACCAAAATGATACGCTAGGCTGTCTGGCTAAGAGGGAAGCAATTTTTCACTGGATCCTGACCTCTTCAATGACTTCTCACCATCAAAGTGTTGCTTAAACAGTATTTGCAGGGGTGGAGAGATGGCTCAATGGTTAGCAACACTTGCCGCTCTTCCAGAGGACCTGAGCTTAGGTCCTAATACTCATGTCTGGCATCTCATAGTAGCCTGTAACCCCAGCCCCAGGGGACCCAATGCCCTTTTGGCTCCTCCAAGTATTTCTCTCTCTCTCTCTCTCCCTCTCTCTCCATCTCTCTCTCTCCTCTCACAAGTAAAAATAAAATAATTATTTAACAAAGTGTAAAGGGATAAAAGAAATAATTGGGGCTGATGAGATGGCTCAGTGGGCAAAGGTGCTTGCCATATGAGTCTTATGACCTGAGTTTGACCCTCATTGTGGAAGGAGAGAACTGAGTCTGGAACGCTGTCCTCTGCACACAGTCTGACATGCATGCTGTCCCTACAATAATAATGAATAAAATAAAAATTAAAAAAAAATACTCACTATGCACTATCCAAGATTTTTCAAAAATATTCATAACTGCATATGCATATGAGCAGCATTACCTTTTTGAAATGTGATTTCTAGAAGTTTGCCATCTGTTAAGAAGAATTGAGAACTTTGAAAATGTTGCTTAGAATATGGCAATTTTGGAATGTGCAAAAGTTTAGGGCCGGTATCAGCTTTTGCTTTCTCCACCTCCTTGGGACCTCAGTAACTAGTGACAAAATGCTGGTTGCTCCCCTGTCTCATAACCTCAACAGCCCCTCACTCCCATCAGGATGTCTAGGAGTGTCCTGTGTATATACCACTGTGCAGGAGCAAACCTTCCCTGCTTCTACCCCCCTTCCTGCTCCTCCTCCTTTCCTTTCTCCTCCTCCTCCCACTCCTCCCTCCTCCTCCCTCCCAGCACTGAGAATTGAACCTTGCCATCTCTTGTGGCATGGCCCTGAAAATCTGACTTGGATTAGAGGGAAAGAAGAGAGGACAGATCCAGAGATGCACATAGAGGAAAGCTGAGTCAGGGGTCAGGGGTCAGGGGTCAGGTGGGCCGTGCTTGCTCTGAGGGCAGTACTAGCTGTTCGGCAGTGGGGAACCTCCATGAATTTACTAGGAACAGCAGGACAGAAGTGGTCAGCTAGTCTCTAGGGAGGGAGGCCCCTGGAGGGAGCATCCTCAGGCTGGAAACATCTGGGAGGAAGAAGCCAAGGTTTTTAGTCTTTGCACACAGCAGTCGGTCCATCTTTCATGAGCCCTCAGTCCTGTGCACACTGTCAATATTCACAAACACATTCAATGAGGGCTGTGCCATTTCTCAAACTGACCCATATGGGGACGACACTGCCAATTTCCTCATGGAACTGAGGTTTTGATTCTTCTTCTTCTTCTTCTTCTTCTTCTTCTTCTTCTTCTTCTTCTTCTTCTTCTTCTTCTTCTTCTTCTTCTTCTTCAGTGTTCTGCCTGTACACCCACAGGGAAGAAGAGGGCATCAGATTACATTATAGATGGTTGTGAGCCTTCATGTGATTGCTGGGGAATTGAACTCAGGACCTTTGGAAGAGCAGGCAGCACTCCTAACCTCTGAGCCATCTCTCCAGCCCCCGAGGTCATGATTCTTAACACAAGTGGCTCACGTTAAACGATCCACATCCACCCAGGGCTTCCCTCCCTCCCTACAGAACCCAGGACTGGTCTATCCCGGGCAAGCGTTCTGCTGTTGCCATATCTAACTTCTTTCTGTGAGAACTCTTCTCAAAGAGAGCCTGTGGAATGGAGGATATGAGCGAGAAATAAATAATTTTCTCTTTCTGAGCCCTAGCAAGAATCCAAACAAAGCTGGATGCTTTTTGACCATCTCCGCAAACAGAAGGACAGATTCCATCTTCCTTACAGTAGAGAGTCTCTCAGAAGCAGAATTTGAAAGTGCTCGCCCCGAGGCTCCGCAGCCCCTGAGGGGCTGCATGAGGGGCACCTAAGCTCCCAGTGCCACTACAAAGAGTGACTGTGTGATGGAGGGAAGGGTAGGGGGGAGTATGGTGTGCAGAGATGGGAGAGAAAGAGAAGTCTAATGGTTTGTGCGCTGCGGAGAGAAGGGGAACTGGGGACGCCACAGTGGTGAGGAACAGGCAGAGTTGAGGAACCTGAGCAACCATATGGGGCCATGGTGATGTTTGGGACCCAAGGACCATATCTGGGTCTATAGTCCTGTGGCAGCTAGGGTTCGTGCTGATGTCTGAATGCCATTCAGATGTTTCTGGCCTGGGCTGCCCTGCAAATGTCCAAACCCTGTGCTGAGGTGGCCCCACCCCTTGCCTATGATGGGAGAGCTGGTTCTGCCCCTCTATGGCCAGCACACTCAGGAGATCTGGCTCCACCCCTTTCTTGGGCAGCACAGTAGAGCTGGCCCTGGTGATGTGGGTATGGGAGAGCTGGCCCTGAGGTGGACAGAGTGGGAGAGCTCTTCCCTGCCCCTCCCTTGTCCAAAGCAGGAGAGCTGGTCCTGGTGGCACTGCACAGGAAAGCTGGGGGGCTGAGCAGCTCAGCTTCCACCCAAGCCCAGACTCAGGGCTTTGAATTGGCCCACACAACATCTACCCCACCTGTGAACCGCTGGAGTTCGTGAAGGGGCCAGTCCTGCAGATCCAAAGCTGTGGGGTCTCCACGACACAGGGCAACAAGTTGTCGGAGAGGAGTCCATGGGAGGATCCAGTGTTGATAGTGTAGGAGAAGCCAGAGGCCTTGAGTCAGACCAGTGACTCATTGCAATGAACGTTTGCAAGTAAAGCTGTGTGGGCAGAAGGATATACTGTGTGATACATTGTGACACACTGCAGTTTCCGCTCCAAGATTTCTTTCTTTCTTTTTTGTTTTTTTTTTGGGGGCTGGGGTAGGTTACAAGGGCAAAGGATGTATGGGGAGGTGAGTGGGACTGAGGTGCATGATGTGAAATTCACAAAGAATCAATAAAAATTTAATTAAGAAAATAGAACTTAATATAAAGATTCGAGTATGAGTTATTTTGATTGTAGGTGACACCAGGAACTATCTGGAAGAAGCTGGGAGATGAGACAGAGAAAGACAGTGGAATCATCAAGGCAACCACCACCAGTGAGGGATCTCCGGAGAAGGGAGGGAGTTAGGTTTTGAGACCCTAATTCTGTCCATTGTTGGTTAAAGGCTGCCTCTACGGGAGTTCTGATCATTGGTCCTTCTGGTCTACCAAACCAGAGGCTGGAGGAGCCCCTTACACAAAGAAATGCAGATGCTATTGGTGCCAGATATCAGCATAGGACTCTCAGGTGACAAAGCCTGGCCCACATACGTGACAATGACAGAAAGGAACATCTTTGGGTTGCCAACTTTATGTATTTCTTGAGACAGCTTTGCATGTTTCTATTCACACCTGTCTGTCAAGAATCTCCACATCAGTGTGGTGGCTCATGTCTGTACTTGGGAGGCAGAGGTAGGATGTCTGTGCCATCTATCTTTTCATTTTAATGCTAGGAAAATTGTATCAACTTATGATTTGTCAAAAGTTTTTTTTTCTCACTACTGTTGTTGAACCAGCCTGTACCCAGGAGTTTAAATTGGCAAAAGAACATTTCTTCTTCACTCCTTTAAGTAGCAGATTGTCTCTGCCTCCATGTGATGATAAGAATATTGAATCAGAGGGTTAGAGCAATGGCTCAACTATTAAGAACACTGGCTGCTTTTTATAGAGAACATAGGTTCAGTTTCCAGCCCTTACAGGGAGGGTAACTCCAGTTCCAGGAGATATGCTACCCCCTCCTGGCTCCTAGGGGTACTGCACACATATGGAGCACATACATACATACAGGCAAACAGTCATACACATAAATACAAACAAATCTTTAAAAATTATTAAATCACACAACTTTGACTTTTTTGGTCACTTCCTCCCCTCCTGCTTTCTACCATTATTTGTGTTTCTCTTTATTTTTAAATAGATTTCAGTCTTTTATTGGACCTAATTTCTCTCCTCAGTACTTTTCTAAGCTGTATTCAGCAATTAGAAGAAACTCTAGCAAACTGGGAAGAATCCTTTCTCTCAGTAATATGGGAATGGCATGTGGCTCGCACATGGTGGCCCAGGATTCATTTCAAAATTCAGTGTCATCCCTGAAAAATGGAGATTAAAGTTTTCTTCTTGCAAACCATTCTGCCTCAGACTAAAAAAACAAGTTTTTATTTCATTCTTGTACTACAGCATTTACTGGTCTTTTCTTTCTGTACACCAGCCACCCCTGCCACCCACCTTGTCTGTAACTATTGCGAGGTGGCTCTGTTGTCTCCTACCTTCGCTCTGCTCAGCTGCTTGCTGTTGCCTGATCTGGCTATGGCTTAACTTCTCAACTTCTTCTTCTGTATTGCAGGCATGACAAAACTCAGCGTGTGAGTCCTTAGATCATCAGACTGCATGCTTAGTCCAATACCTGTAACACAGTAAGACAGCAATCAGTGTCAACTTTCATTACATACATGTCTGGCCTGGACATAGGAGCAACACACACACACACACACACACACACACACACACACACACAGACAGACAGTAGATTTTCAGCACATCTAATGTGACATTATTAAGTGGTATATTTGTGGTTGGTATGTGTATATGTGACCCACAGGGTCCATACAAATCTACATACATAGAATGTGTGAGTGTGAGTGTGTGTGTGTGTGTGTTGCTCCTGTGTCCAGGAACGCGCGCGCGCGCGCGCACACACACACACACACACACACACACACACACACACACTGGGAGTTGAACCCAGGGCTTTGATCATGCCAGGCAATCTTGATGCCACTGAGTTATTTCTTTGACTCCCATAAGCCCATATTCTCAACCCTGTGTTCACAATCTTAATTTTGTGAAATTTTATTACATTTAAAAATTCTTTCTCTCAGGTAAGGGAGAATGGGGTAAATAGAAGGATCCAGAGGGTCCTAGAAACCTACAAGAAGACCATTAAGGCTGGCAGATCTGGACCCAGGGGGGTCTGCTTAAACTACTGTACCAACCAAGGACAATGCATATGGTAAACCCAGAACCCCTATCCAGATCTAGCCAATGGACAGCACATTCTCCACAGTTGTGTGCAGAGCAGTGACTGCCTCTGACATGAACTCTGGTAACCCCTATTTGACCCCTTTCCCTTGGTGGGGAGACCTGATGGCACTCAGAGGAAGAGTAAGCAGGCTACCAGGATGAGACCTGATAGGCTGTGATTGTATGGTGAGGGAGGATGTTCCCATCTGTCACAGACCCAGGGAAGGGGAATAGGGTGAAAGAGGGAAGGAGAGGGAAAAGGGAAGATACAAGCGAAGGGAAAACAATTGAGATGTAATCTGAATAAATTACATAAACAAAAACTCTCTCTCTCTCTCTCTGTATCTCTCTGTGTCTCTGTCTCTCTCTCTCTCTCTCTTTCTGTCTCTTTGTCTCCCCCTCTCCCCCCTCTGTACATGCACATGGCAAATGCCATAGTGTACATTTGGAGGTCAAAGGTTGACCCACCATGTGGATCCTGGGAATCAAAGTCAAGCCATTAGAGTTGGTGGCAAGTGCCTTTACCTGATGAGCCATCTTGCCAGGCCACAATCTAGATTTTGAAACATTATTTAACTACACCTTGATGATTCCTGTATCATATCATGTGTTGGGTGTATTTTGGTGTTGGCTCTGTTTTTTTTTTTTTTTTTTAACAAATAGACTTTATTATACAACCCAACTATCCTATACAGGAGAGAAAAAGGTTAAAGGGAAGCAAGAACAAACCTTCAGGGTATCAGCTCCATGGGACGGATCCCTAGGTGTCTTGGGACCTGCACACTGATTCTCTCCCCATCCGATCTGCACCTTCGTGATCCGAACCTGCAGCCTTCTCCTCTCCTCTCAGCCTGCATCTCTCTCTAGGGCGCAATGGCCTGCCTCAAATCCGATCCCTCTCCCCAATATGTTTGATCAGAAACACAGTAGCCCGGTCCTTTCCTGAATTCTGGACCCAGGATGGCTCCACTCAGTCTACCACAATGTCAATCTCAGTGGGGTATCCATGGTGTTTCCAAGGGGCAAAGCCCGCCAAGATTGCTTTCACCTGGGACAAAGTCTGTAGTCCTTCCACATTTGGGCTTTTTTTTTTTTTTTTTTTTTGGATCAATGATGATGTAGTGTCTGCCTCTTCTGCAGGAGATGAAGTCACAGTCACCTTGGGAGGATTGCTCTGAGTGTCACCACTCTTGCTGCCCAGCGCCTCTTTCTCCCCAGTCAGTCCCTTCAGCTCACTTCTGTGAGAATGGGACTGGATCTCTATTTGGCTCTCTGTGGGGGGAGAAAAAACAATTACAGGAGATGCAAACAGCCCCTGGGAACTCACTGTGCACTGGAGCTTCGTTGTAAATGCCTTTCCTCACCTGCAGAGCCCAGCTTCCATGACTGAGGCTGTGATAGATGGGGTGCGGATGGGCAGTGGGGGACTGTGTGAGTGAGCACCAAACACCCGCAGGGTGAGGCCAGGATGCAGCCAGGGATGCTCCAGAGCCTGTGCCTAGGAAGGGGAAGTCCCTGTGGGACTGCAGATTTCATCTTTGCCACTGGGTCCACTTTCTCTTCAGGCGCTGAAGATGTCACCAAGTGAAGTCAGTGCTGCTCCCACTTTCGAGTTTCTGAAGTATAGGTGCCACCTTAATTTGAGGCTCTGGTTGTTTATGTTCATGGTCCCACCAGAGAAGAAATGTGGCATGTACCCTTCACCCAACAGATAGCAACCGATGCTCTCCTGTGGCCGCAGGAGCTTCGTGTAAGCTCCTGGGTTGAGCAGAACAATGCCACTGTTAATCTTAAGTGGAAGTGGACACTGTACACACACACACACACACACACACACACACACACACACACACACACACACTCACATGCACATTCACATACTCTCATATATAACACACACACATTCACACTCACACACACATACACATTCTCACACACGATGCACACATATATACACACTCACACAATACATCAGCGTGGAATTTTCTTTCCTTTTAAGGTTTTTTTTTGAGACAGGGTTTTTCTGTGTAGCCTTGGCTGTCCTGGACTCCAGGCTGGCCTCAGTCTCAATGATCTGCCTGCCTCTGCCTCCTGAGTGTTTGGACTAAAGGTTTGTGCCACCACCTCTCTGTGGTATTTTCTTTTTAAGGCCATTTTTTTTTTTTAAAGCACATCTGTACAGGTCCCTCACTATCCTTCAACTCCCCTTTCTGGTGCTACTCTCTGTGTGACCTTCCCTTAGCTTCCTCTTTCTTCCCTGTACCATCCTCCTCCCTGTACCATCCTCCACCTGTACCATCCTCCTCCCTGCACCATCCTCCTCCCTGTACCATCCTCCACCCTGTACCATCCTCCTCCATGTACCATCCTCCTCCCTGCACCATCCTCCTCCCTGTACCATCCTCCTCCCTGTACCATCCTCCACCCTGTACCATCCTCCTCCATGTACCATCCTCCTCCCTGCACCATCCTCCTCCATGTACCATCCTCCACCCTGTACCATCCTCCTCCATTTACCATCCTCCTCCCTGCACCATCCTCCTCCCTGTACCATCCTCCACCCTGTACCATCCTCCTCCATGTACCATCCTCCTCCCTGCACCATCCTCCTCCCTGTACCATCCTCCACCCTGTACCATCCTCCACCCTACACCATCCTCCTCCCTGTACCATGCTCCACCCTGTATCATCCTCCACCTTGTACCACCCTCCACCTTGTACCATCTTCCACCCAGTACCGTCCTCCACCCTGTACCATCCTCCACCCTGTACCATCCTCCACCCTGTACCATCCTCCACCCTGCACCATCCTCCACCCTGTACCATCCTCCTCCCTGTACCATCCTCCTCCCTGTACCATCCTCCTCCCTGTACCATCCTCACCCTGTACTGAACCTGAGCCTATGCACACACCTATTATTTCATGCACACAACCACTGGAATGATTTCCTGGAAATATCTATCTCCTGTATGTCTCACCTTGAGGAATGTCTTTTATTTTTATTTTATATTTCAAAACAATGAGTGCCAGCATTTATGGTGTTTATGAGGCACCAGGCGCTTTGCGAAACCTTACTATGCAGTATTTATTATTTATCAAGACACACTTGTGGGAGTATTTTCGATTCTCTGTCATTCAACTAGCAAACAGTTTTTTTGGGGGGGGGGTGTGGGGTGAGGTGGGGAGGCACACCAATGGCTGTAGAAGGAATTATTCTAAATCAGAGTCAATATACGAGGACCTGTCTATCTATTTATAGAAATAAAGTTTTATTAAAACATAGCCATGTACAACTGCTTACACGCTTCCACTCTACAGTGGCAGCACTGAAAGTTGCCACAGACATGACCAGAAAAGCCGAAATACGTAGTATTGGGGCTGTTGAGATGGCACAGTGGGTTAAGGTGCTTGTCACCCAATCTGGCCACCTGAGTTCAAGTCTCAGAATTCACATGGTGAAGGAGAGAACTGAATCTTGAAGGTGTCCTCTGAGCTTCACACATGCTGTGGCACACGCACACGTGTGCACACACATAAATAAATGCAATGAAAGATTTATTTTTTGGCATTTTTGAAAAACCCTTACCTCTTGTCCTAGATGTTGGTGACATTGCAGAAAACAAAGCAGAAGAAGACTTTTGCCACAGGAAGTTCCCTGCTCACAAGCATCTGACATCAAGAAGTGTCTGTGGCAGGTTTTGTAGCCTCTTGTTCAGCTAGGTGTGCCCACGTGACAGGTCTGGCTAACAGAATCTGAGCAGGGGCGACGCAAGCTTTTTGTTACGCTGGCTCACAGCAGTGTCCTCTGTGTGACCATCATGTCTCTTCCTGCACAAAGACGACACAGAAAGTTGGCAGCTGCTGCCAGATGATGGCCCTTTAGCATCTGGTCGTGAATGCTGGCACATCACTGATGCCCATTCTCTCCTGCTGTGGGCATGCCACCAAGAACCACTCGGTGTTGCAGTATCCGTGAGAAACAGGGTCAAATAGACCATGACCTACAAAACAATTTGGTACTTGACCCTTCACATGAAAAGCTTACCCAGCTCTTGCTTTAGAATTCATTGATATTCAAGTTGTGTTATTTTAATCCCCCCTTTTTATATTTTTGCATGTCTGAGTATGTGTGTATAATGGATAACTGTCTTTATCTTTTCTTTTTGTTTGAGACAGGTGTGGGAAAGATTGAGCTTTGTCACAGGTGGGAGCAGTCTTGGCGGGCTTTACCCTTGGGGCACCCCATGAATACCTTGTGACAGACTGAGTGGAGCCATCCTGGGTCTGGAATTCAGGAAGCAGACCTGGGAACCCTACCTGGACTATTGTCTTTCTAATGGACCCTCACCGGGAGAAGGAGCCTGTCTTTCCCACAGCGACTACAGTACCCTGGGAGTCTTGGCACCTCATTACAGTCATAACCAGAACCTCCTTGTTCTCTCCTACGAGTTACATTTTCTCCTGGGTTATTGCGCCTTTTATCTCTACAGTTTTTTTGTACATGACCAATTTTACCACAATTGAAGCACCGAGTATTAGGATATCTGGGCTCTCTGGCTAAAGCTTGTCCCACAATATTATTTTAATACTCTTGAGAGTTGATATTAACTGTCTCCTTTACCCAGTCATCTAGTGGAGCGCCTCTTTCCTTTAATGGTCTAAGCACCCTCTTACAGTCAGCATTTGTATTCTCACAAGCCATGATAAGTTTTAATGCCTGTTTGTTGTCAGAATCTGGCATCACCTTATCCATAGCAGATCCTAACCTCTGTAAGAATTCTGTAAAGGGCTCCAAGGGTCCTTGGAACACTTTAGTAAATGGAATAGTTGTTTTCCCAGGTTCCTCTACCAGCTCCCAAGCTCTCAAGGCTGCCTTATGACATTGTTCAATCACTCTATCTTCAGCTTGAATTTGTTCTCTAATGTTAGTATATTGTCCTTCACCAAGCAATTGATCTCTATTAATATTTATTCCCTATGTCGTATTTTCCTGTTCTATTTTTATAGCCTCTGTTCGCCACCATGATAACCACTGTAACTGTTGTGCTGCTTCCAATACCGCTGAAACTAAATTTTTCCAATCTTGGGGAACAAGTCTATTTTGTGTGGCCCAGCTATTTAACATTTGTTTAACGAATGTAGAGTGCATACCATATTTGACGATGGATTCCTTAAAATGTTTTAAATCTATCATGTCTACAGGACGCCAGGCCATTTCATCATAACCCTCAGCACCATTTTGCTCAGGCACATGTCTTACAGTGACTGGAAAAGCTGAAGGGGTCTGGGTGACTGTGGAGGTATCCTCCATTGGGACATTTACTTCCAAAGACCTTTTGGTCGGTCTGGCTTTCTTTGCCTCTGGTTTCTGACCTTCTCCATCCTTTTTAACCACAGGTGCCTTCTGCTTTTCCAGTCCTTCCAGTTTTTCTGCATTTTGCCCATTTGTTCAGTCAAGTCAGTAATTCTTTCCAAAAGGATAGAGCTTATTGACTCTTCTGGTTTTTTTTCTGGCTTTCCGGTCTCTCTATTTCCTGTCCTTCATCACTACCAATTACCAAAAATTCTTTCTGTTTTTCCATCCCTTCATTTTATTTCCTCAGCCTTTCCATCTGTCCAGTCAAATTTGCAATCTTTTCCAAAAGGATAGAACTTACTGACCCTTCTGGCTTTTCTATGTCATTAGCCTTTCTTCTAATCCTTCTAAACATGAAATATTGTAATAAAAGGACAATGAAAAAACAGAGAATTCCCTCTAAGTATAATGTAGGAAAAAGTTTTGTAACAGCAGTTGCAACATTGTTGATACCCTGAAACAGCATTTCTATACCTTCGAATACTGACTCTTCCTCCATACCCTTAGGGACTGTGGAACCCATCGGGCCCCACGTTGGGCGCCAGATGTTGACTCTGTTTCTTAGCAATTAAACTTTATTATACAACCCAACTAGCTTATACAAGAAGGAAAAAGGTTAAAGGGACAAAAGAGTGAACCTTCCGGTAGCCGTTCCACGGGACGGGTCCTTAGGTGTCTCTCTGGCCTGCGTGATGGTCCAGCTGGTCCGCTGCCCCCGCACGCTCTCTCTGCCGCAGACTTTGTTATTCTCTCTTCCCCAACTCCCTGAGTCACGTGGGAAGGACCGGCTCCTTCTCCCGGTGAGGGTTCATTAGAAAGACAATAGTCCAGGTGGGGTTCCCAGGTCTGTTTCTTGAATTTTAGACCCAGGATGGCTCCACTCAGTCTGTCATAAGGTATTCATGGAGTGCCCAAGGGTAAAGCCTGCCAAGACTGCTCCCACCTGTGACAAGGCTTTTTCTTTCCCACAGACAGGGTCTCACTATGTAGCCCTGGTTGGCCTGGAACTCTTTACGTAGACCAGGCTGGCTTCAATGCATAGAGATCCACCTGTCTCCACCTCCTTAGTTCTGGGGTTGAAGGTGTGCACCACCACAACCTTCAAATGTTCAGTCTTGATGGTCAACTTGCTCATGTTTGAGTCTGACTAAGATGAGTCTCTGGGAAGGCCCTTGAGCTTGCTTCCAGGAAGGAGCAAAACCAAAGCGAGAAGAGCCAGAGTGGGCCGCAGCTTCTTCTGGTGGTAGCCTGAAGCCTACGGAGAGGTTCAGGGAGAAGCGGGTTGCTTTCCTGCCCATCACCACTTCTTGCTGGTAATGGTGTCCATTCTAGTTTCTGATGCAGCCACTGCCATGACTGCCATCTTTAGCCGACATCAGGTTCTAGCCTGGGACCCCAGGAATCCCCCAGTTCATCAGTACCATATTGGGGCTGCCAGTCACCTGCCTGTGTGATGAGCAGCCACAGGGTTCTCAGCCTCTTCAACCTTCAAATAACTGTTGTTGGGGTCTGTGGCCCTACTGCGCAAGGCAGTTGAATGGATTCCCCCTTTATAGTATGTATGCATTCCATTGGTTCCACTTCTCTAGGGAGCCTTTCTATCACACGAAGACATGCCTATGTACAGACACATAGCCTGTGTTTACAGACACACATACACATACAGGCATATTTTTACCCAAAGGGCATATTCTGTGTAACTTTTGCTCTAGCTATGTCTTGGACATTTTCCCTTTGTTAATATCTATAAGCTATTTTGTTGGGTTGAGGTTTCTTTTGTGTGTGTGTGTGTGTGTGTGTGTGTGTGTGTGTGTATGTGTTGTGCATGTGCAATCCATGTGCAGAAGTGTGCATGGGTGAGAGCATGTGCGGAGGCTGGAGGAGGATGTCAGGTGTCCTGCTCTGTCACTTTCTATGTTCGTTCCCGGAGACAGGGTCTTTCACTTGACCCAGAGCTAGGCCAGCAGCCAGCAAGCCCCAGTGCTCCTCGTAGCACCAAGCTTACAGGTGTGTGTGTGTGTGTGTGTGTGTGTGTGTGTGTGTGTGTACCTGGCTTTTTGCATGGGAGCTGGGGATTCAATCTCAGGTCCTGCTCTCAGCTGCGGAGCAATCGTCCTGACTCTCCTGTCATTTGAGTGAAGTAGACATTTCATTGCACGGATATACAGCGATGCCTTTGAGTTTCTTCTCTCTTGATGGCTGTGAAGCTTGTTTCCAATTTCTGTCAACAGTTTGAATGAGCTCTCTCCATACCTATGGAGCTGTAGCCTTGATTCATTTGCTTTGTGGAACTTGAAGTTGTTTCTGTAGGAAGGCTGGCTTCTCTCAGTGTTGGCATTTCTCACACATGGCAAACAGGACCAAAAATACCATCTACATTTTGGATCTTAATTATGCATTGATACACTTAGTTAAAATTCACAATTGTCAGTAAAAGGTAAGGACCACGTTAGATTTGTGGGCGCTGGCATCGTGGTTCACACACATTTAAGCTTTAAAAAATCTGTTGTTACATTATGGTAGGTTTTTCCAGAATGGAACACGAAGTTTGAAAATGCGTTTTGAAAAGAAGACAGAAGGAGATATGAACCCCGTGGAAGGAGTCCAGCGCGTTCTAGAGCAGGTGAAGTTGTTTTACAATTAAAAATGGAGCCAGCATCACACCTCTATACACGGGCTGTTTCCAGCAGGCAGCCTTCCCCTGCACCTCTGAGAATTTGGCCAAGCCAAGAGGATGAAAGCTCAAGGTATCAAATTCCAGGATCAACCCGGTGTGCAGTTTACCTCTTGCAAGGCCAAGTGCTCAAGCTTTATTGATTTGGGCTCAAATTTCCCAGACTCAGACTCCTCTCTGGTCTAGGTGAGAATCTCGTCCTCAGTTTTCTTTTTTTTTCTTTTTGGACCTTTGAAAGCTTCCTTTGGAGAGACTCACCTGTCTGTGGTTTGATGTGAATTTTTCACCTTGTTTGGTGCATCTCCAGCTATAAGCCCTCTGTTCCACGTTCAGTTTATTTCTCTTAAAGATCGTGGAACCATGAGGTGGCCTCAATTCTTATTTTGTGTGCCATCCCAGGACCCCCTGCCCAACCCAGAGACCCAAGCTCTGTACTCTCCTTCCTGTTACAGTGTTTGGCTCTGGGGAATCCTCCCATGTCCCCTTTGTTACTATTGACCTTGGCTTTACTCCCTTGGCTTTGCTCTTGTCCTTTGCTTTCACATCTGACCGGCTGTGTCCTTGGGACCCTCTTTGCACTTGGACAGTCTTGATGTACATCATAAGGATCTAAAGAAAGGGCCATTTTCCCTTATGGCTCCTTCCCCCTTCCTTTTCTCTTCCTCTCTTTGTCTTCTTTTCCTACAGGTGTTCTCTCTCTCTCTCTCTCTCTCTCTCTCTCTCTCTCTCCTTTCCTTCCTCACCTTCCCTCCTCTCTTACTGTGTTGTGTCTGCAAGTGCATATGGAGGCCAAGACTCTACGTTGAGCCTTCTTTTCTGTTTTCCTGTGAAAGACAGGGACCCTCATTGGTTTGGACTGGTCAGCAGTCCTCAGAGATCCACCTGCCTTCACTTCCCCCAGCCCTGGGATCACAGACTCGTGCCTTCTTGCCTGCCTCCCCCTCCACCCCACCCAAATAGGTTCTGGTGAACCAAACTCAGGTCCTCATGTTAGCAAAACAGGCACTTCACCGACTGAGCCTTCTTCTCGGTCTTAGGACGTGGACCCCAGAGTTTACCTAAGCATGCACCACTGAGAATAATGTATCTGGGAGGGTGGGTGTGTCCATTTTCTGGCCAAAGGGAGGTTATAATGTGCTCTTCGCAATGTTCCTTTTCTAGAAAGGCCGTATGTAGCTGGCTTGCTAGAACATGGCATGGTGGTTGGTGTGGAGTAGGGCTTCTGGACTCAACTGTAGAAGCTGTCCATTGACTTTGGCAGACTCAATGATAAGAGACATATCAGGAAAGAGATCAATGTCCCCCAACACCAGAAGTTCACCAGGGATGCAGCTGGTGAGCAAAATGTGGTGGCATGTGAGATGGTGCTTGCCAAGGTGACAACGATAAAGTATCCTGGCTTTTGGAGGCTGCCCAAGGGAGGGGCACGTGCTCACTCAGGTGACATACTGAGCTAACTGGTTATTTAACTCAAAGTGATGCGATTTGTCTAGGAGGGACTACGTTTTCTGTTGTCATGAAGACTGGGCACTTGAGATAAAAAGAATTCAACTGAGGGCTGAGGTGCCCACTCTGTCAGTAGCATGAGGACCTGAGTTGACACTTCCAGAACCCACATGAAAGGGCCAGGTGTGGTGTCGCTTGCTCGTTATCCCATCCCTTATGGCTTGGAGACACGATGCTATCTGGGGTCACTGGAATATATATTATATATTAATTATATACATTCTCTACCTCAGCTTATCTTAATTCTTTCTTTCAAATAAACATCTTCAATGAGATCATCATGTGAAGCTTTTTTTTTTCTATTCAAATATATTTACAGCTTTGTTTTATTGCTTTAACAACAAATAAAAGCGAAGAAAGATGGGCCAAAAGGCAATATACTAGGATGGGGTGGATCCGTGGCAGAACTCTTTCTTGCCTGCCCAAGACCCCAGGTTTAATGCACATTGCTATAAAGATAAAGGTGGAGAGAACATGCTTTAAAAATCTGTTTCTCAAGCACCAGCTATGGTGACACCTGTTTGTCATCCCTGCACTTGGGAGGCGGAAGCAGGAAGGTCAGGAGTTCAAGGTCACATCCAATTACATAGAGAGCTCACTCACCCCAAGCTACACAACACCCTATCTTTAAAAAACAATCCGTTTCTTGAGGGCTGGAGAGGTGGTTCAGTGGTTAAGAGCATTTGCTATTCTTTGCTTGTTTGTTTTTAAGATCTATTTATTTATTTATTTATTTATTTATTTATTTATTTATTGTGTATTCAATGCTCTAGGACTCTAGTTCAGTTCACAGCACCAGTATTAGGCAGCTCCAGGGAATCTGGTACCTTCTGGACTCTGCAGGGACCCCAAGCATGCGTGCGCCCACACACACACACACATACACACACATACACAGAGTAATAAATATTGTTTTACAAAATAAAAATTCATTTCTAAAACCAGGTCATGCTTTGTCTATTTTTGGTTTTTGGTTGTTTTCTGCATCAGCTGGGTGACCAGGCCAGTTGCAGTTCTTAACTTTGGACCAGAGACTCCAAGAACACTCTCTAAAAACTGACTGGGGACCAGTTTTGAAGAAAATTTGTAAAGACAGGGCACTCGTGGAGATCAAAAATGATGATAACAGGAGACAACTCAGGAGAGGCCACGTGACTCTGCAGACTGGAGGTGACAGACATGTACAGGAAGCTCCCAGCACCCAGCTAGGGATAAAACGTGGCTGTGGCCACGTGGCCAGAGGTCCTCAGAAAAGACACTGCAGAAGAAAACGCAAGCTGGAGAGTGCCAGTGCCACATTGCTTGAACTGTCAGCATGACCCAGTCTAGAAATCACAGAGAAGGAAGTCTCCGTTAGGGGTTTGCTGGAGCCATACTAACCCGCGAGCATGCCTAATGGTAGGAGGGCACAGCCCACAGTGGGCAGCACCATTCTGTGGAGGAAAACTTCTGAAGAGAAGCTGCGTCTGCAGAGATGGCTTGGCTGCCTAGGATTACGTTACTGCGGAGAGATTGGAATGTTGCAGGCTTAAGACTTTATCTTGGGATAATCTCCTCACCCTCCTCTATGAGAGAACTAAGACCTGACAATGGATTTCAAAACAAAACACTGTTTAGAGCCAGGAGTGGTGGCACAGGCCTTTAATTCCAGCGCTCAGGGAGGCAGAGGCAGGTGGATTGTTGTGAGTTTGAGGCCAGCCTGGTCTACAGAGTGAGGCCAGGACAGCCAAAGCTACACAGAGAAATCTTGTCTAGAAAAAAAAAAAAACCCAAAACAATAACAACAAACAAACAAACAAACCAAAAACCAAAACAAGAAAATCTTTAAGAATCTATTAACTTGCCTTTCTGTGCTGCCTAGGGACATGTCCACACAGCGCTGTTCTTGATTCCTGCTGTAACTTAAAGGGAAGCTCCCACAATGCCCGGCGCCTTTGATGTCCTGGAGATGAAGAAGGAGGATGTCCTCAAATTTCTTGCTGCAGGAGCCCACTTAGGTAGCACCAACTATGACTTTCAGATGGAGCAATACATCTACAAAAGGAAGAGTGATGGTGTCTACAACACACATCTGAAGAGGACCTGGGAGAAGCTGTTACTTGCAGCTCGGGCTATTGTTGCCGTTGAGAGCCCTGCTGACGTCAGCGTCATCTCCTCCAGGAACAGTGGCCAGGGAGCTGTGCTGAAGTTTGCTGCTGCCACTCACTGGAGCCACTCCCATTGCTGGCCACTTCACACCTGGGACTTCACCAACCAGATCCAAGCAGCCTTCAGAGAGCCATGGCTTATAGGGGTGCCTGACCCTGGGGCTAACCACCAGCCCCTCACAGAGGCATCTTACGTCAACCTGCCCACCATCGCTCTGTGCAATGCGGAATCTCCTCTGTGCTGTGTGGACATTGCCATCCCATGGCAACAAGGGAGCTCATCAGTGGGTCTGAGGTGGTGGATGCTGGCCCGGGAAGGACTCGACATGCATGACACTATCTCCTGTGAGCACCTTGGGAGGTTATGCCTGATCTTTACTTCTACAGAGACCCAGAAGAGATTGAGCAGGCTGTTGCTGAGAAGGCCGTGACCAAGGAGGAATTCCAGGGCGACTGGGCTGCGCCAGCTCCTGAGTTCACTGCTGCTCAGCCAGAGGTCTGAGGGTGTGCAGGTGCCTTCTGTAACCATCTGGCAGTTCCCTATTGAGGACTGGAGTGCCCAGCTAGCCACTGAGGACTGATCAGCAGCTCCCACAATGCAGGCCACTGAGTGGCTTGGAGCTACCACTGAGTGGTCCTGAGCTGCTCTGCAGACACCTGCACAAAGGGAGAAATGGAAGGAAAATAAAGTCCCTAAAAGTTAAAAAAAAAAAAAAGAACCTATTAACTTAGCAGGCAACGAGCTGCTACCAATCCAAAACACAAGGCTGTCATCAAGGAAGATCTTTAGCCTATAGAAAGCCTCCCTCATCTCTCTGTACCCGCCCCTCTGTTGTTCCCACCAATGCAATTTCAACTTACTTTGATTCATGACTTTCTCTTTTCTGTACAGCTATAAAAACACTGTGAAACTGCTTCCATATTGGAACATGGTATTTTCTAAGTCTGCACTCCAGGAACAAGGTCACACAAAATAGCTCCAGGATCAATTCTTGTTCTCTTTAAGACAGTGGTTCTCAATCTGCGGGTCACAACCACTGGGGGCGGTGCGGTGTTGAATGGCCTTTTGCAGGGGTCACCTAAGACCATCAAACACCACAGATATTAGCCAGGTGGTGGTGACATACTCCTTTAATCCCAGCACTAGGGAGGCAGAGACAGGAAGAACTCTGTGAGTTCGAGACGAGGAGAGCCAAGGCTACACAGAGATGACGACAACAACAACCACAGCAACAACAACAACAACATCAGAAGAAAATGCCTTCATAATATCTGGCTGTAGGCAAGCCTTAGGCCATTTTCTTAATTAGTAATTGATGCGGGAGGGCCCAGCCCATTGTGGGTGGTGCCATCCCTGGGCTGGTGGTCCTGGGCTCTATAAGAAAACAGGCTGAGCAAACCATGGGGAGCAAGCCAGTAAGCAGCACCCCTCCATGGCCTCTGCATCAGCTCCTGCCCCCAGGTTCTTGCCTTCACTGCGTTTGATGATGAACTGTTCTGTGGAACTGAGTGAAATACACCTTTTCCTCTGGAAACTGCGTTTGGTCATGGGGTTTCATCAGAACGCTAGCAACCTTGACTAAGACATGCGCCCTGTAGTCCACAGATGCAGGATATCAGAACATTTTGTTTAGTTTGGCCCCAGATTCTTGTTTACTCTTTCAGAGGCCGATAACCTCCACAAGGATTCCACTTACTTTTTGATCAAATCAACCTAGTGAAAAGGTTTGAGGTGAGGGTCAAATTTTCACTTTTTTTTAATGGACGATGTTATTAAGAGGGCTTCCTGTTAGAATCTGTATACGTTCCCTCTTCGCAGCCCTGCATGCTTCTCTGTGGCGGGATTACTTCTGATATTTCTCCTTTCCCTCTGACTGTCTTGCCTTTAAACTTCCAGTCTTGGATTCATCCCCCAGCCCTAGCCCCACATTCCACATTCTGAACTTGGGGCAATCTTTTATTGTTCTTTAATCAATTAATTTGTGTGTGTGTGTGTGTGTCTGTGTGTTTGTGCATGTGTGTGTGTATAATATATGTGTGTATGTGTGCGTATGTGTATATGTGTGTGTATATGTTTGTATGTGTGTGTTTGTGTATGTGTGTGTGTTGAGCTACGCATAGGATAACTTTTGGGAGTGTGGGTCCTAGGAACTCTCGGTTATCGCTCTTGGTAGAAACACCTTTGCCCAGTGGGCCACTCATCCTTTTCCTCGGCCCCTGGGAGCCCTTTCCTGTGACTCTGAGAGAGGACAATGACTTCTGTTCCACGTCCACTTCAGATGCAGCACTGCATGTACAAGGACCATGCCGGACCCTGTGCCGCTTCCCAGCATGTTGCTGGTGATGCGCACGTGGCCACTGTGTCACCGTGCACAAGGTGAATGCATTGATGCTTTCCCTAGCATGGGACTGTAGGGAGAATTGGAATTCAAACGACTCGGGGGACCATTCCAGAGCCGTGCAAGTTAGGAAAGTTCCCCACCGACAAGCCACTGACATGTGATCATGCTGAAAGCAGCTGATAGAACCCCAACTGACACCCAGGCCCACTGAACCCTCCAGCCCCGGCATGCCAGCCCTCAGCCTAGGTCGCCGACTGATTACAAAAAGAAGCTGAGACCTCTGCCTGTGACGGTGAGCGTCCACTGCCATCTTGACAGAATTTAGAATCCCCTGGGAGATCACACTAGGGGCGCGTCTCAGGGGATTGTCATGATTTTGTTAACTGAAGTGAGAAGAACTTCCGACTGTGGGCGATGCCATTTCCTGGGTGGCAATCAAACTCAGGACATCATATTTGTAAATGCTCTATTCACTGAGATATTTCCCCAGCTCCCAGAATGCAGTTCTTTGTATCAGGTCAACTCTAGATCACATGGCTGGCCCATGCTGCAAAGAAGGCTGCGGAAGCAGAGGGGGCATCCTCCTAGGCCCTGGGCTGTAGTTGGAGCATGGGGTCAGTATTTTGTAACAGGCACCTTTCCTCTTTTGACTTGGTTTTGTAGAGATGGGCAGGAAGACCACAGACCGGATTTGTCAGTTCACAGAATGATACCAAACCAAATGTGCTCCAAGAAAGGACTCTTAACATGTTCATTGCTGAAAAGTTTAGAAAAGTTTGAAGTCTCTGTAAAGGACAGAGATTAAAAAGGTCTTCATATCAGTCTGTTTCCTTTCCAGATGGCTTCCAGTGAGCTGAGCCCCACATGGTCAGGACTCCTTGGCTCCCTGCAGAGCTGGCAGTGTGGTTTATGACATCAGCAGAGTTCCTGGGTGAATTACTGTGGGTCCGCTCCTCTCTCAGCTCTCCCGCTGTCTATTATATGGCAGTGTGTGGTGCTGATGAGGAAGGTGTCCGTAGGAGAGGCATGTGAACCAGCAGCTGATGGAAAGTAATGTCCGGGGCAAAGGTCCACCAGGGAGCAAGGCCAGGTCCAAGCACTGGCCTTGCAGCCCAGTCTGTGCTCACAATCTGCTCAGAACCCACAGAAGTCAATGGAGAGGGAGGCTTGGGTGTCCCAAGGTTGAGGGATAGCACACATCGGGCCTGGCTCAGCTGGGAAGGGTGACTGTGGCCAAGCCAGGAGGCAAGTTTGGTCCCCAGGATCCACACATGGTAGAAGGAGAGAATCCATTCCTGCAAGTTGTCCTCTGGCATTCCCAAGTGTGCTGTGGCACACACGTGTGTGTGCAGGTGCATTGCACACTCACACAGAAGATACAAAGGTAATAAGCAAAGGCACGCTATAGGAGGTTACCTCTTGCTGCCTGCTGCAGAGAATTCCACATAGACACCTCTGCCGCTCCTTCAGGAAGGCCTAACTCACCCAACATTGGGTGCTGCCCATCCATTTGAGACAGGGAAAAAGTAGATATCCATCACTCCTGACCTCTCAAAAAAAAAAAAAAAAATCAAAATTATAGGAACCAAGGGTCAGCAAAAACATGTTTTCCTTTCCTGGAGTGTGACTAGATTAGATGTGGCTTTAAAAATTCTCCCTCGGCGGTGGCTGGGGCTTTTTTCTGGGCAATGAACTCCTTTTAGAAATGACGGTTATGCTGGTGTTGATTGACCTGGAAGAGTAGAAAGGATCTAAATAATTGATTCTAGGGCAAGCTTGCCCCATCAGCTCTACACAGTGACACTTACGCTGTGAGTTATTGAAAAGGCTTGAACCTGTGGCTAGACCTAGAACCTGCTCCAGAACCTGGAACACTGTTAGGGACATTTGTAAACTCTGGGACATAACAAAGCACTACCATGATGCTGGGGGGCTTTTTTTCCTCACATTAAAAAAATACCTTATTATTTTTACTTTATTTGTGCGGGTGTTTTCCCGGCATGTGTGTATAGACATCATGTGTGTGCAGTGCCAGCAGAGGCCAGAAGAGGGCGGCAGATCCCCGAGACTAGAGTTAAAGAAGGTTGTGAGCTGCTGTGCCGGGGCTGGGAACTGAACGCAGGTCCTCTGTAAGGGCAGCCAGTGCTCTCAACCTTTGAGCCACCTCTCCAACCTCCAGGAAGCTTCCTTGAAGCAGCTTTTGTCATCTCCTGGGTGTATCTACCTTGCTGTGCTGAGCATTATGGGTAAGACCTACATAATGTAGCCACCAGCTACAATGAGACAATTTCACGTTTTAAAAAGAAGATCTATTTTGCTGTTTACTTACTTGTCCGTGTGAGAAAATGTGGACACGCATGTGGGTGTCCGTGGAGACTGGAAGAAGGCGTGGTGGTTTGAATGAGAGTGGTCTTAAAGGCTCATCTATTTGCACACTTAGTCCACAGTTAGTGGAACTGTTTGGAAAGGATTAGGAGGCGTGGCCTTGTTGGAGGAGGCGTGGCCTTGTTGGAGGAGGTGTGTCACTGGCAGTGGGCTTTGAAGTTTCAAAAGCCCATAGCTGGCCCAGTCTCTCTATTTCTGCCTTCTCCGTGTGGATCTCAGCTACTGCCCCAGGACCATGCCTGTCTGCTTCCTGCTGCGATGACTCTGCCCCGAGTTAAAATGCTTTCTTTTTTAAAAAATATTTTATTTTATTTTATTTATTATGTATACAGTGTTCTGTCTGCATGTACAGAGGGCATCAGATCTCATTACAGATGGTTATGAGCTACCATGTGGTTGCTGGGAATTGAAGTCAGGACCTTTGGAAGGGCAGCCAGTGCTCTTAACCCCTGAGCCATCTCTCCAGCCCAAAATGCTTTCTTTTATAAGAGTTGTCTTGCTCATGGTGTCTCATCACAACAATAAGTAAGCGGAGCGATAGACAGTCGTGAGCTCCCTGATACGGGTGCTAGGAACCAAACACGTAACACTGGTCCTCTGAAAGAGCAGCCAGTGCTCTTAACTGCGGAGCTGTCTCGCCAGGCCCAGGGCTTTTTTTTTTCTTAGTTTTAATTGACATTAATTATAATTTAAATTCCAATCCACTAGTCCCACTGGCTACATGTCAAGCGTTTCATAGCATAAGTGGCTAGTGGCTGACATCTTGGGCTGCAAAGAGACAGAGCGTTTCTGTGATCACAGAATGGGTAGTGGGGGGTTAAGACAAAAACAAGGCAGCTACTGCCTCCCACCCTGATGCAGAAAGCAGGGCCGCTCCCCTCCTCTCCCCAACAAACTGACACTAAACAATTGCCAAGTTTGGGTTGTGAAGGTAACAGAGACCTGTGATTAGAGACTGACTAGTGGCCATGGGGCCCAGTGAGGAGATTGCACTTATTAGAAGCAGAAGCATTAAGACTCTAAGTCTGGTGTGGTGCAGGGCTGTAATCTCACTACTTAGAAGGCCGAGACAGGAGCAGGGTGAGTTCAAGGCTAGCCTGTGCTATATGTTCAGACCCTCCTTCCTCAAAACAAAACAAAACAGCATTAACAAGAATCTGAAATAGCTATGACCCAGACCAAGTGTGAGTCTCTTCTCACGTGGCCGCACCCTTAGTCCAAGAGTGACAGACTAAAGTGCAGGTGTGTAGAGACCCATGAGAGTTAAGGATGTCACAGATGTGTCCAGAGGGTGTCCGTGGACAGTGACAAAGATCCTGAGGTACAAAATACTAGAGAGTGCCGGTGAGACAGAGCATTCCAGACGGCTGGAAGGAGGTTGGAGGGTGGGAGCTGAGGTTGAGGCATTGTCCAGGGTCACAGGCCACTGCGTCTTTGCAATCTAAGGCCAGGAAGGTTTTTACACTTTTTAGATGTACTTGTGTGTGTGTGTGTGTGTGTGTGTGTGTGTGTGTGTGTACATGCATGTGGGTGCCTGTGGAGACCAGATGAGGGCATCAGGTTTCTTAGAGGTGAGATGACAGGAACTTGTGCTGTGGTGTTGGGACCTGAATAGCGGTCCTCAGCAAGAGCAGCCAGTGCTTTTAACCGCTGGGCCACACCCCAGCCCCAAGTCTGTAATTTTAAATCTTACACTGTACTTTCTATATTACAAATGTTCTTGCTTGGTTCAGCATACAACTCTTCTTTTTTTGCGGGGCGGGGTGGGGGTGGGGGACAAAATCCAAAACAACAGAACCCAAAAAACCTTAAAATTAGTATATGTTAATTGCACACAATAGTTAATTGACACACATTAAGTATACTTAATAGTTGGCCTCATTATAATCTTTTCATACATGTGTGTACAGTGTATTTTGATCTATTTTCCCCATTACCCTCTCTTGTCCTCTCTCACTCTTCCTGATCCCGTCTTCCTAACACACCCTTCTTTTATTTTCCTCTGTGTGTGTGTGTGTGTCCCACGGACTTGCTTTGGCTTACTCACTGGAACCTGGGGGGAGGAGCTACTTACAGGAGCATGCACAACTAACCAGAGGTTACACTACTGAAGAAAAAAATGGGTATCTATCCTTTGGATTCATTTGGAGGGTGTGGGTGTGTCTTGGACGGAATCCTTAGGAGACAGGGGTGAAGTCTTACTTTTTCTTTTTGAGAAGAGGAGGGTTAGGAAGTGCCCTACTTAGGGTCACAGCCTGGTGCTGTGCGGTGAAGGAGGTAGCAGAGACTTCTCCCGGGTCTGTGCAGGTACACATCTTCTGGGAGGCCCTCCCCAGGAGGGCTGGCCAGGGAGATGCCTGCCTGTTCCAAGTGTCAGAGAGAAGCGTTGCCGACTTGCTTCCGCACGTGCTACTTCCCGAGAAGGTGTTTCATCAACAGAAATGCTGATTCTCTGGCTTTCTCACGCTAAATTTAGAAATGACATTTGCATTTCCGCAAATCAACAGCGCCTGCTTGGAAACCGCTCCCGGAGCTGTGGCCACGTGGGTGGATTTTTTTCCCCCCTCTTGGCTGTTGGGAGTTAGCAAAATTAGGCCGCTCCTGTAACGGGGTGGATGAAGATAGCCTAATATAGTAAGAGGATCCTTTTTAGGAGGTAAAAATCAATTGTACCTTGGCTTTCAAAAGGCCGAGGGGTGAGAATTACCCACTGTGCTTTCTACCTCCTTTATTTGAAATATTACTGCAGGATCTGTAGCTAAACTGTTCTGTATCTCCCCAGCTTTCTCCCTCTTCTTCCCTCCTTTCTAGTGTCTATTTTGTGGGGTTTTTTTGAGAGGGGAAAGCTAAGTTTCCTTTTAGACTCTATTTACGTGTTGTGCTCATGCATGTAGGTGTGCGCGCACAGGCCACAGGGTGCTGTGGAGGTGGGCAGAGGACAACTTGCTGGTGTCAGTTCTTTCCTTCACGTGGGTTCTAGGGGTGGAACTCAGGTCACCAGGCTTGGTGGCAAGCAGCTTTCATCCGCGGAGGCTTTCTGATGCCTTACTGATAGCTCAAGTCCAGAGGGAAGTCGCTGCTGTGGAGCTCACCGTTTCCTTCCTGTGGTTCCAGTGCTCAAATACTTGAAGTGCTACACTGACATTTTCCCGTCTTGGCAGAGCTCTCTCCGCTATTGAGCAAAGGAACAAACAGCTTGTTTCCTGGTCAAGAGGGCGGGGAAACTGTCTACTCGCATTTGTCTGAGGGGTTTGCTGATCTACTTTTGGAGATAGACTGCTACCACTTTCCCGAGTCTATAAAACCATGAGCAAGTGTCACCATAAGAGGGCAGTGCACGCTCTCTCCAGGAGCCCACACAAATCTCTGCTGTGGGTAAAAGGATTTGTCTGGCAAAGGGCAAACCCATTAGGCACCAACATCCTGCATTTTCTTGCTGTTGCTTGTCATCATGGGAGCAGTGATTGGAAAGCCCTGATTACCCATGCGATCTCCTAGACAGCGCACGTCTCTAAGCATTCGCTTTCCACATGCCAGCTTTTGATTTTCACCCCCATGCTAGCTGGGGATGGGAGCACTTTTCCCTGGTGGTGGTAGGAGAGCCTGTCTTCACTCTGTGGAGGCTCTGGGTAGGGGGCACGGTCCTGAGGTAACAGCAATGTGTTTAACAAGACAGCAAAGAGTTAAAGCTTTAAAAAAAGAGCCTTTATTAGTTCCTCCTGGGGGTGGGGTGGGGTGGGGGTTGTCGTTAGTGCAAAATGTGCTGGAAAGTTCTTGCTGATGATACCCTAAGGCAAGCATACATGAGGAACTTTTCTTCTGAGATGCCAAAAAGATGTAGGAAGTTTGCTTTGTTTTGTTTTTTTCTAATGGACCCCATAAGCCAGAAAGCAAAGCCCACAGGCGACATTTGTACATTTGAAATACAGTCTCCCGCAACACCTAGAATCTCATCAGTGTTTGTTTTTTTTTTTTTGCCAGATGGACCCGGAACAGGCAACACTGTGATTGTGTCAATGTTCCAGCCGATTTGTTCAGGTGTGAAGCAGTGAAGGAGGGGTCTGGGGCACCCTTTTCTCTTTTTATATAAAGTTCAGCAAGTCAGTTGTTTGCTTTAGAACTGCAGAGCAGGGTGGCTTTCTGCAGACTGGGAGGCCAGAGGCTCTCTAGAGGGCAGTAAGGATTGGCAGATCTTTGAGGATTTTCTAAGATGAGGGATCATTACTGGGCTGCTGTGAAGGTCAGGGAGGGCAGCCAATGCTACCACAGGGAGAGAGGAGGAAGGTTCCAGAAAGATGGTTCTGGGCCCTGTTAGGTTTTGAAAGCTGGTGTCTGGTGATGACGGACAGAAAGGGCCTTTTCTTTTTCTCAACAGAAACAGAGCGAATGTGGTTACAAATATGTCCAGGTACCGATGGTTGGCCAGGGATTCAAGAACTAAATGGCTCCCTGGGACAGTGCCTTGCAGGCTGCAGCTAGGCCGTGTTGGCACATCCTAGCAGGGAAGCTGGAAAGAAGAAACTCACCGCCCCCCCCCCCCCAGCACCCAACCAGGGACGGTCACACTCCTAGGAGGCATCTGGAGACTCTTTGATTGTTTTTATTCAGGAGAGAAGGGCTTGTGGTGTCTAGGGGTGAGAAGGACTCCTGTACTGAAGGAGAAGTATTTACTGATACCACACAGCCGCAAAGCAGGCTGAGAAGCCTGGATACACTCACTTAGGAAGAGGAAGGGGAACTTAGGGAGGCCACTGAACAAGTGACAAGAGAAGAGGTTCAGGGGAGGTTGGCAGAATGAACTCTGCATGCGTCCAGCAGACCAGGGAGGTCCCTTCTGAGCTGCAGGGAGTTTGGGACTGGGCCTTACTGGTGATCTGTGATGGGCCTTCCTCCCTCTCTCCTTCCTCCCTCCCTCTCTCCTTCCTCCCTCTCTCTCTCCTTCCTCCCTCCCTCTCTCCTTTCTCCCTCCCTCTCTCCCTTGCTGCATACTCAGCACAGAAACACTGATAATCCCCCCTCTGGTCCCCCCCCCCCCCGTGGAGGCTTGTCTTGGGGAACAGGGCTTCTCCAAACGGAACTTTTGCAAAGGGCAGATTTTGGATGGATGTCAGAAAGCTCAATGGCTCCAGTTCTTAATCAGGGGTAATTCTGCTTTTGGGGGCGTACTAACCATGGGGTTGTCAGAGCACACTGGCTTGGGCTGCTGCTGGCACTCAGTAGGCAGAGGCCATGGATGCTGGTTTGATTGCGCAGTACAGAGGGAGCCGCCCTTTGTCCCTAGGTCCTATATGCTGTCACTGAGTTCGTTCGTCAAGTTCAAATGGACAGGACGCAGTTACCATCTTTGCTTGCCACAAGCCAAACATGTCCACAGGTGGAAGAATTTCCCATCAACTAGCTGTGGTGTGTGTGCTTTTAATCCCAGAATGTAGGAGCCAGAGGCTGGTGGATCTCTGTGAATTTGAGGCCAGCCCTATCTACATAGAGAACCTGTGTCAAAAACCCCAAACCAAGATCGATATACCAAAATAAACAAACCAAAAACCTAACATATCCTCTGCAGATGGAAGTACTGAACAATGGGTATTACATGTGGTGTGTGTGTGTGTGTGTGTGTGTGTGTGCTGTGTGGTGTGTATATGTCTATGTGTGTACTGTGTGGTGTGTATATGTGTATGTGTGTGCTGTGTGGTGTGTGTGTGTGCTATGGTGTGTGTGTATGTGTTGTGTGTGTGTGCTGTGGTGTGTGTATGTGTGCTGTGTGGTGTGTATGTGTGTGTGTGTGTGCACAAGTGAAGCCAAAGGATAACCTTGAGTGTCTTCTTCCACAGTATATATCTGCCTTGGTTTTTGAGACAGTCTTTAGTGGCCTGGTGCTCACCAAGTAGGCTAGCCTGGCTGCCCGTGAAGCCCCAGGGATCCTCTTGTCCTGGTGTCTTCCCACACTAGGACTGTTGGTGGGACCGCTATGCTGGGCTTTTATATGGATTTGGGGTTTGAACTTGGGTCCTCATGTTTTACTGATGGAGCCATCCCCTCAGCCCCTGGGTCTGTCTTCCATACATATAGGCCACCTGAGGTTTTGGAGCAGTCACATGTCAGCTCCTCACTATTTCCTCGGTTTGTCTGTGATGCAGGACCATGGGGGCTGGGGGCTGGGGGCCGGGGGTAGGGGTGGGGGCCATAAGTTTCGAACCTCTGAAGAGTACACACAAGGTAGCACAGCGTTGCGCTGGCCCATTAGCAGCTCTCCTGTTGTAGAAGATGTCTAGATTTACTAATTTTAAAAAAAGATTTACTCATTTTATGAGTGTCAGATTCTCTGGAAGCAGAATTCTATGCACTTGTAAGCTGTCATGTGGGTGCTGGGATTTGAACTCAGATCCTCTGCAAGAGCGGACAGTGCTCTTAACTGAGGAGCCATCTCTCCAGCTTGCTAATGTCTGTTTTTGGTCACTGTTTGCTGCATTTTTGTCTGACAAAGTTTGGGAATTAAGTCATCACTGTCAAACCCACAGTACTCAGGGGAGAGTGAGGCTTTCTGCGGCATAACGCAGCACCACAAATTAAAGCTAATTCTTTAAAAAATTATGACATGGCATCATGCTTTGATGTAATGTGATGTGACAGGCTGTGAGCTTTACGTCTGTAAGACCTCCTCAACATAAAGCAGGAAATGGATTAGTACGGTTTACACTGCCCAGGACCCTAGGGACTGAATCACACATCCCATCAGACTCAGCCATGTACCCTACACACTGGGGCAGTAACGTCTAGCTGGGTGCTTAGCTCCACTTGGCGTGCACAGTTGGGATTCCACATTTGTTCTGAGACTGTCTAAGGGGGGCCAAGATGGAAATGAAGAGGGGGAGAGGAAGGGGGAGGGGGCCGAGTCATGTGCTTTTAGACTGGGAATTCATTCCTATGGCTTCGTGGAGCATGGCCTGCAATCACCACCGGTCATCGCATATGGAAGGAGGCTGGGCTTTTAATGGTTGTCTGGGTTCTGTGTCAAGAAAACCTTTGAGGACTCCTCAGGGTTCACTGGGTTGAATAACTTATTCAACCCGCATGGGAAAGGGGTAGTGACAACTTAGATGGCATGTATGCGGCCATCCTAACCTGTCTATTTCTGGGTCCATGGACAGGCACACAGTGGGATTTTCTCCTTATTTTAGGAAGGTGGGGTTCCTAGAAGAGGGTTGAAGCGAGCGGGCTGGTTAGCCTGAGGTAGCGTGGCTGGCTGCAAAGCCTGTGCTCTGTGGCTACAGCCTCGCTAAACTCACCGTGAGGGGAGCAGTGCCCAGTGGCAAGTTTAAATGCTGAGGTCTGACATATGTTAAAATAAGTCTGGAAGCTAGGTGGGATGAGAGAAGAACGTGAGTTATAGAAGAGTGGTTCTCTCTGAAGGAGACTCAGAGGAGGAGTGGATCCAGATGGCTCAGTAGCAGCATCTTCCTGCAGTTCTGGTTGGGGGATTTTAAAAATCTTTCTGTGTGAACACACATGTATACAGATTTACATGTATATATGTATGTGTGCATATGAAGGCCGGAGGGTCACCTTGGTGTTGCTTCCCAGGCACTGTGCTTGTTGAGTTTTGAGACAGAATCTCTCACTGACTTGGAGCTCACCTAGTAGGCTAGGCTGGTCAGCTAGGGAGCCTGCACATCCTCCTGTCCTCACCTCTGGAGAAACTGTGGTTACAAGTGCATCTGACTTTAAAAAAAATATGGGTTTCTGAGGATTAAACTCAGGTTTTTGTGCTTCTACAGAACACACCTCACCAACAGAGTCATCTCTGCAGTCCCTGGGTTGGAGGATTCTGAAGTTGTGTGAGCATCTAAAGAGAAAGATTCACAACGGCTGCCCTGGCTATAGAAGGTATGCATGGCAGCACACAAGACAAACCTTCATAGTGGCTAATTCAAAGGCGTGTTTGTACTGCATTTCAGAGATGAAGGGATGGAGAAGAAACAGAGAGAGGGAGTAGAGAGAGGGAAGAGCAGAGACAAGAGAGGAAGAGGAGTATAGAAGGAATCATTTTTGTTTATATGGAAACATCACCTGTTAATAAAAAGCTAATGGCCTATTAGCTGAGGCAGGAAGTAAGAAGGTGGGAGTTCTGGCAGAGAGAGAGAGAGAGAGAGAGAGAGAGAGAGAGAGAGAGAGAGAGAGAGAGAGAGAGAGAGAAAAAAACTCTGGGGGATAGAGAGAGGCAGGAGATTTTTGCCTAGGACTCTGAGAAGAAAGAACACATGAACCGAGGAAAAAGTAACCAGTCATGGGGCACCACATAGAATGGAATAAACGTGTTACTTAAGTTATGAGCTAGTTGGGGGATGAGTCAAAGCTTATGGCCTAGACGTATATTTTTAAATAATAAAGTCTCAGAGTTGTTCTTTCAGGAACTGGAGCATGGGAGGAACACCACACAGTTACAGAAGAGGGGGTTAAAAAAAGAAAGAAAAGGAGAAGAGAAACAGGAAAGAAAATCATGATTGATTAGTAATGGCTGTCATAGTGTAGACTTATGGCAGACAGCACACATTATATATTGACAACTTTTAACTTAGACATAGTGAGTAGCACTGACATAATTTACTCTAATTGTTTTTGGCAGGTGCCTGTTTGATTTCATCTCTTTATATTTATTTGCTCAGCAACAGATATTCTTTGTTTAGATCTGGGCTGTTTTTCCTGTTTTACTTCTCTAAAAACTGGATGCGTCTTACAGTCCAAAAAATATGGTAGCTTTTTCGCATGGCCTAAGACCATGTGCCTAGGGAATGGACCCGCCCATAGTGGCTGTGGCATTCCTAAATCAATTAACAATCAAGGCAGCCCCCCCACAGGCTAATCCCTCACCTAAGACTCCTTTATCAGGTAATTCTGGGTTGTGCCAAGATGGCGGTTAATGCTGACTGGAACAGATGAGAAGCCGGGATCTTAGGAATGACATCAGCAAGAACTTGAAGGAGTAGAAATCCCTAAGAGTTTGTACATGAAAAGATGAGAGAGGACAGCCAGGAAAGAGGTCATGGAAAAGTCACAGCAGAGCAGTGGCATCTCTGGGACACAGCACGAAGGCGGATCTCACAGGGGTGAAGGTTCTAGGAAGGATGCTGTGAGATGAAGGAAGATGAAAAACTCCTGGTGGGCTTCCAGTACCAGCATACAGAGCATAGACTCTGCAAGCTGGCCATATGGAGTTGCATGGAATGTTCTGGAAGGTCCATTGTGCAGCAGGAAGAGCTGCCAAGCAGGTGCCTCTTCCACCTGCTTTCCATTTGTCACGGGTCCCCACTGTCACCTGTCCCTAGGGCTGAAGAACTGTGATTTTTCTAAGGTTGGAAAATGGGTGATGGAGTAAAAGTCACTTTAATTCCAGAATATTTTTTGTACTCTTCCCATAGTGTCTACTTGCGAAAGAGGCCTCTGGCTTGGTTTGTTTCTCTTTCTCCCCTCTTCTGCCTCCAGAGAGCAACTGTGTGTTCCTTGGGTCTTGGTGATGGTTAGGGAAAGAGAAGGCAGACAAGCATGTGGCAGAGCACAACAGACTGCAGAGGGAAGAGCTGGGCTGTGGAGAAGATGGGGACATTTTCGGTCCTCAAGAGATACGAACGAAGCACACATCACATTTACTGCATATTGCAAGTTCCCTTAGCTGTGATCCAGGTTGGGGCCTGCATAGGTCAGGTCCTTGGTTACCACTTCCTGAGTGTCATCCACAGGGTCACTTGGCTCACACTCCACTTCCTTATCAACCAGTCTGAAGACTCATCTTCCGGAGCCAGGGTCCAAAGTCATCCTGTGGAATCAAAAATCACTGACAAACCCTAGGCTATTGCATAGATGTGGTCACTCTCAGCAAGCCCAAGATTGGAGGCGATGTTCACACAGGTCTCAGCTCCCTGAGAAAGGCACCAGAGGTGAGGGCCAGCTTGTGAATAGAAAGACAGTCATATAAGATGTGTGCACGTGTGTGTGCAAGTGCAAATGCAGGGGATCCGAACTCAGGGCCTCATGTTTGTGCAGCAGGTACTTTACCCTACCCCGCCCCCGGCCCCGCCCCTGCCCGCTGAACTATTTCCCCAGCCTGACACATTCATCTTTTCTCGTTGCACTCTGCATGTAAGATAGATGGCCACCCTGCAGGTAGGATGCAGGGTCCAGGGCCCTGAAAGAGCCTGGCTTCGATGCTCTCTCTGATATCTGTTCGGTCAAATGCTCACTAGACGTCTGTTGCCAAGCAAAGTCCCCTGCAGGTGGGTTTGGTTCTGTCTGCCCCTCTTGGCCTCATACCTACTGTTAAGGCAGCGAGACTTGGCTGTGTGGCCTCTGGCTCTATGGAATGCAAGCATTGTGAACACATTGGGATGGATTCCTAGGCCTGTGACACGTGGAGAACTCCTCTGCAAGCTTCGCGCTGCCTGTGTTCTCAGCAAGGAGAATGTGGAGATTATTTTGGTGGTTAGGGAGGAAAAGCAAATAAAGTTCACACATACTTTCTACAGGGTCTGCTTCCGGGCTGCACAGGCCTGGCAGATCTGGAAGGGTCTGGGGCATTGTGTGCAATGGCTCTCTGGACGCCAGCTAATAACTTTGCATTAGCAAGAATAAGTAAAAAAAGAGTGCGGTTCCACCAGATGCTGTTGAACAGCTTCAGGCTCAGTGGGTGAAGACTGTGCTTCCCTGTCCTCTCTGGCTGTGTGATAGCATGGAAAGTGCCTACAGAGCTCTGTGTGGCCATGGAGAAAGAGGGACCCACCTTGTCCCCAGAGTGGCGGAAATGAATAGGTGGGTTGGTGAAGCATGCCCTTTGGGGCTGTCCTAGTTTCATTTCTGTTGCTGTTATAAAACACTCTGACAAGGAAACAGCTTAGGGGAGGAAGGGCTTTATTGCAAACTACATCTCTGGTTTCCAGTTCTTCACTGTGTAGAAGCTGAGGCAGGAACTTCGAACAGCTAGTCATAGCCCATCAACAGCCAAGAACGGTGAGAAAGGCATGCCCGCCCGCTTGCTTTCCAGCTTGTGCTCAGATCCATTTCCAAACTTGTACACAGTTCAGGACACTTTGCCAAGGGGATGGTGCCACCCTCGGTGGGCTAGATCTTCCCATAGAAGTTAATTTAATTCAGAGAATCCCTCAAAGAGGTACCCATAGTTCAGTACAATATAGACAACTCCTCATCTAGACTGTGTTCCTAGGTGATTCTAGACTGTGTCAAGTTGACAACGTTAACAATGACCTAAAGCCATTGAGGTCATGGCCCAGCTTATTGCCTGCCAGATTTGATGCAACCGTGTAGGAGGTATCAGGCCAATTTCCCATCTTTCCACTATTTCTATCTCCTCATCTTACTCCAGCTTTCCTACACTGTTTGGATGTCTTGCTTGCTTGTTTTCTCCTCCCAAGCTGCTGTTGTGTGATGTCAAGGTGAAGGTGAGTATGTGATGTGTGCCTTCCGATGGCAGAGACAGTGAGCAGCCACCGACAGTGCCTGCTTTTTCTTGAGTTCCTAGACACGAGGCACATGACATGTATCTCTTGCCGCCATCTTGGCTCTTCACAGGTGCATATCACAAGTATCACTCAAGCCCTACATGATGAGGAAAAATTGTCCCTAGAAGCTGGCTTTGGGGTAAGGAATGGAAGAGCTGGAGAAAATGAGCTCACTTGTGCACACCTTGACAGCCAGAGAGGCCAGACCATGAAAGTTGCACGCTCTGACTTTATATTGGCACATGTGCCAAGCTGAATCCTATCTGGACTCTGAGCTCTGCCTATGAACTTCTTAGCCTATAGCCTTGGCTGTAAGGGGTCATGTGCTGCGAGGTTATTAAGGCAATTCAATCACATGCACCAAACCAGAAATCCAACCACTCAGAGAAGGAAATGAACAGCTAGCGCCACCATGCAGAGTATCTGGTGACTGGGGCTTTAGTGGACTCGGTTGACGGAGCATTCCATGACTTTCAGTCACACAGCTGTCCTAGAGCAGCCTGGCAGCTTGTCTCTTCTCAGCGTGTGTCTGTGGAGACTATTCAAAGCAGAGGAGAGAGAGGTAGCTGGGAGCAGAATTGCCTGTTCCTTGACTTGGCCTTAGTTGCTGGTAAACACTTGTGTGTTTGCTGGGCTCTAGCAGGAAGAGGGTAACAGACTGCTGGCAGCAGCCTTCAGTGTGTGACCCAGCACCACAGGGACCCAGTTTCACAGGGAAAGTAGTCAGTGATGAGTCCACTGGAGATAGTGTATAGGGGGCACTTCCCCTCAGTTGTTTGAGACAGGGTCTCACTTAGCCCAGGTTAGCCTCAAACTCATGACATAGCTGAGGCATGCAGTTAGGGATGGCCTTGGACTTATGATCCTCTTGTCTCTACCTCCTGAGTGCCAGAATTAAAAAAAAAAAAAAAAAAGGTTTTATTCAGTGCTGGGGACCAAACCGAGGGCTTTGCGCATAGGTAGTAAACTCTGTATCCTGTATATGAACTTGATGTACTCTGTCCCTTGCCTACAGCCCCGTTGTAAGTGTCATCTATAAAGGTAATCTCACCATTTCCACATGCCACTTACGTGCCACTCATACCACCCAACCTCAGGGTACTTTGATGTTCTCCATGCTTTCTTGTGCCTGGCCACAGTATCACTTCAATATATTGTACATGTGGGGCCGACTTAAAGCCAGTATAAAAGGGTCCGCTTTCTAAAGACACACCTCATTTGGGGGGGGCAGTTTCTAGGTCGAACACTCTCTACATTTCATCCTTTTCCTCTCATTTCTGGTAAACCCTAGCTGGTACCCTGCCCTCCCCCCACTTTTTGATGCTTTCCTGTGTTGTGTGTGTAGAGTGGAAATAATGTTTGTACGCTTGGCATATGGACCATCCATCTCACATCTCCCAGATGTGTCTTTCAGTCCCTGAACATCTGGGTTTCCCACTTGCAAACAAATCCAAGATTACCCAGGAGTTTAGGTTAGACTTTCTGCTAGATAAATTGTCCTACGCATTTGGAAGGGGAGGGGCTCTGTGATCACATTTGCATTTGAAAGAACGGCTGTTGGAGGCACTGGCTGCACTGTTTGTTTATGGTTCCATTTTGTTGTGTACCATCTAGACTTAGACCTTTTTTTTTTTTTTAAAAAAAGAGATTTATTTTTATTTATGCGTATATGTGCATGTCTGTGAGTGCACGATGCATGTGAAATGGAACCCAGGAAGGCCAGAAGGATGCACCAGGTCACCTGGAGCTCAAGTTACAGGCGGTTGTGAGCCGCCTGACATAGTGCTGGGAGCTGAACTCAAGTCGTCTGGAAGAGCGTCAGGTGCTGGCATCTCCAGGTCCCGAACGCTGCGTTTACATGCGTGTTTAGACCTGAACTTTAGTCCTCATGCTTGCCCCTCAAGCGCTTTATCCACCAAGCCATCCTCCAGCCCTAAGGTTTAGATCTTAAAGTTGATCCCAAATAGAATATACTTGAAGTGACATGTGTGCTTATCAACACTGGTCCTTTCTAAACTTCAAAAACTCTTCTATTATTTACCAGCTCATAGGAAGTGAAATAAAATTTCTTTTTTTTTGTATTTATTTTATTAGCATATATTAATTATACACAACAGATTCCATTATGGCACTTTCACACACACATATATGTAAAGACAGAGGAGATGTGGGAAGATAGGGTGGGGAGGGGATGAGTAAGAGCAAAGCCTGGTGACATGTGTGTGTGAAAGGCACGTGTGTATGAAAGGCTGGATTGAAATGTATCACCTCGCATGGTCGTAATGTAAACACTCAGTTGAAGTACCAATTTGTTTATGAGCTGGGTAAGCCCAACTTCAGCTTACAATTACATGCAAAAATATGATTTCATACTTTCACTGGCTCTGCTGGTTTCCTGGGAGCACTGTAACAAAATACCAGACACTTTGTCATTTCAAACAACAGAAACGTGTTCACTCCCAACAGCGGAGGACAGAAAGTCTGAAATCTGTGCTGTGGAGCCAGGGTCAAGATGTTGGCAAGGCTGGGCACCACTGTCGCTCGCATCTTCCTCTGGTGGCTGTTGGTATTCTTCAGTTTGTGGCCACTTTGCTTTGCTTAGTAATGACACGCCCTTGTCTTCTCTGTGTTGAGCTTTTTTGTTTCTTCATGCCCAAATTACTCATACCTGAAAAAATATTCTTTATCATATCAGGTAACGTTTGCTAGTTTTGGCTAATTGGGTGTGGGTGTCTTTTGAGGTACACACTTCAGCTCTTCCTTTGCATATGTTCAAAATGTCGGTGGGGAAGTTCTACCTCAGACCTAGGGCTGGCTGCTCAAATATTGCCATCAGAATTCTGTCCTTGTCTTCCTCCTTCCTCTTTCAGTCTCAGGTCGGACTGGTTTTTCAGGTGAAATACTTGTTTGGGTTTGTCAATCAAGTGCAGCCAGGCTCATTTGTCTACAAAGGGTGAGATAGTAATCCTAGCAGAGAGCCAGTGGCTTGTGAAGCCTCTGGTAGTCACTCCTGGCACCACAGAGCCACTGACATCCTGACAGTTAAGCAACTACAGTTGGGGGTGGGGTGGATGCAAAAAAAAAAAAAACCCGAGTGACATATAGAAGGCCCAGTCTTGAAGCGATCAGTGTGGCCAGGAAGATAGAACTCTCTAACAGGACCAGTTTGGGTCTTACCCACTTTTGTTCCTAGGCAAACCCTGCTAAAAAAAGATATGAACTTGGGAGGTGCAGGCAGGAGTTTCAGGAGTTCTAGGTCATTTTAGGCTACTTGGTATGTCCAAGGCCAGCCAGCTTGGTTTATATGAGACATTATCTCAAAAACAGAACTAAAACAACAACGAAGCCTACCAACCAAACACCTGCCCCAGACAAAGCAAACAGAACAAACAAAACAAAAATCCGTGTGTACAGCTGAGAGAGGCCTTCCTTGCTTTCTGTAGATCCTGAGTGGAATTCCAGAACAGGGAGGACAGTGTGGAGCACCACTGACACTGCACTGCTTGGCAAGGGTAGAGGAGGACTGCACTAAAGGTTGGGACCTTGAAAATGCGGACGAGAGAGGAGGACTGGGAATCAGGGATAGCTCTGGCATCAATTTGGATTGCCACATGTTCCTCAAAACAAAGTCTGGGGAATAGCCGAAGGACAGATAGTAGGTTCTAGAAAATGTAAGGGGATAGACATAGTGATATTAGGAGGAAAACAGAGACTGGGACACAGAGACCAGAACAGAGTCAGGGGAGAGGCATTTTTGTAGGGGCACATGCCTGGCAAGGATCAGGGGAAAGTTAACTATGTCAGTAGAACAGGGTTGACCAGGATTCCTTCAGGTCTGGAGCTGCTGTGACATTGTGTCCTCCCTTGCCTGTTTAAGTCTCTCATGCTCCAAACAGTCTGATGCTAAGTGCAGGTCCCACCCCCACCCTATTGGTGTTCTCGAAATCAGGAATTGCTCGGAATAATGAAACTCTTAGGCTAAGAGCTTTGAACTTACAGGAGATTGTTAAAATGTGCTTAACTCTTCATCTTCACAACCAAGACATTTTTAAATGCTTAAACCGTTTTATCATAATTTTGCTTTTCGACAAAGTATTTTGAGATAATTTTTTAATGGAAGATGCCATATAAAAATAAATTGGTTTGAAATGGCAGAGGCTTTAAAAAGATTATCATAGATTGATAAAGTGGGTCACCTCCTTACGTGTTTGGCACCATGCCCAGAGAGGGAACGTTAAAAAAAAAAAAAAAAAAAAAAAGAAAAAAAGGAAAGAAAAGAAAAGAAAAAGAAAAGAAAGACACAAAAGTTGGGAAAGGGCAAGGAACATGTAGCTCAGAAAGATGAGCACTGTGATGTTCAGAGAGAACAGTGACTTTTCACCTGGCAAGGGGTGACCTTTGTCCTCGTGCCCCAAATACATTCCAGTGGGGAAGGCTGCAACACGTTTAGATTTCTGACAGCCGAAAGTGTGGATCTTAATGAAGAAATAAAAAACACACCACAGGCATATGATTGCATGTACTTGATATTCCAGGAAAGCTGCTAACGTGTTATAAAAGGTGCAATAATAGGGACCTTCGCCTCTGGGCAGTTAGTACCCGTCTAGAAAATTCCTTGGCCTGTCAATATATCGATGCTTGCCTTGTACTCAGGGCAGAGTCTTTGGACAAGAGTGACTATGCCTCTTCCAGCAAGACTCTTTTGAAAATTATTGCATTAAAATTCAATATTGATTAGCCTCAGAATTTGGGCTGAGTGCAGATATATGGGCAGTGTGGACCAGAATCATACAACAAGTCACTGTTGACCTCTGAGACTCCATGGGGCATTCCAGAAGCAATCCTTGACCTCACAGCCATCTGAGCTATTTGCTGAAAAGACACTGTCTTTTATCCTACCTTAGACAAGATGTGTCAGGGTCTGGGAGTCTGATCAGCATTTTTTCTTCAGCATTTTAGGCTTCATCCACACATTGACATTTAAATTTTATTCGTTTTTGACAGTTGATTGTAGATTAGATTATATACATTCATGAGTAGAAATTTAACAGACTTAAAATAACACGTAGGGACATGCAAGCTGGGGTCTCTGATTTTCCAGCTCTCTCCCTTCTTCCCAGATGCAAACCCTGTTGACAAACCCTTGTAGGAATATTTAATGCCTGTCAATCACGTATCCATTTGCGTGTGTATAAGCCTTGGTGTGTCTGATAATATATACCCCTGAAAAGAAAAGAGCAAAGATAAAAAGGACTAGGAGCATGCGTGTATAAATATGAACACATATATAGCTCTATAGATACACACTTAAGATAGAAGAAAGACTAGCAATTATGTAGACACGTACATGGGGTTTTAAAACAATTAACAAATTCATGTCTATGGATGTTTTGCCTGTGTGTACATATGTGCACCATGGGTGTGCCTGCTGCCTGGTGGCAGCCAGAAAAGGGAATCAGTTCCCCTGAAACTGGAGTTACAGATGGCTGTGAACTACCATGTGGGTGCTGGTCCTCTGTAGGAGCAGCCAGTGCTCTTCTTACCTGCGGAGCCAGCTCTCTAACCCCCACCCTCCCTTTAAATCCCAATTCTATAGCTCCTCAGTCAAAGCAGCCTTGCTGGTTTTTGGCTGTTGACCCGATGCTTCCTCATTGCCCAGCTCGTCGCCAGCAGGTGCCAATGACAGATAATGCAGTAAGGAACTTTCTGTTGTTGTTGCTGTTATTTTTATACAGAAGCTAACACGCTGTTTTAGGTGTGTTCTAGTTATGGAAGGCGAACTAAGACTTGTGTCCACAGAAAGAATTTACCGAGGACTTTCAGAAAGTGAGAGTATCAGAGAAACGAGGAAGAGAGTCAGATCAGTCAGTGGAAGGAACTGGTCTCATCCAGTCATGCTGCCTGGATGAAGAAGCCCCTTTGGTAGAAAGGGAAACTATTTAGGATTGTTGGAACCACCATTCTGGAAACCAGATGCAGCTGGCAAATGCCCCTGGTACCTTTGCCAAAGGAGATGGTAGGTGAGCCCAGTGTGTGTGTGTGTGTGTGTGTGTGTGTGTGTGTGTGTGTGTGTCCAGGTGCACACACACGTGCGCGCATGCGCATGCGTAATGTCAAAGATGCAGATATTGGAGCTTATGTAAAATGTCTGAGCTCCAG
Source organism: Acomys russatus (assembly GCF_903995435.1). Classification (NCBI taxonomy): domain Eukaryota; kingdom Metazoa; phylum Chordata; class Mammalia; order Rodentia; family Muridae; genus Acomys; species Acomys russatus. Next base: position 18,533,006 of record NC_067140.1, read on the forward strand.
AGCAGTCTGGGAAAATCAGAATAAAGTGCCTGTGAGCGTTTCCTAAGTGAGTCAGTCTTACACAAATGGAGGTGTGCTCACTGGGTTTCCCCTCAAAGCAGATGCTGTACCAAGATTTTGGGCTCAGAGAAGTTCCTTGGAAGATGACCTCAGGAAGCACAGGTGAAGGTCTGGGGAAACTGAGGCAGGGCAGGACAGAAGGTCATCAAGGGATGTCTCAGTATGTACCACCCAGGACTATATTCCCTTTTGGGAGTCCTGAGGACCTGCGCGCATACACACACACACACACACACACACACACACACACACACACACAAGAACTGACATAGGAGCGCTGGGAAAGGTAGCTGCTATAGCCTTCCCAGCTCATCCCCTGCTCAACTCCTGCTAAGGGTTACCCACAGGGGCCTCCTGGGGGAGCCATACAGTCCCCAGGCAGGGGCAGAGTCATAAAGGCTTGAGGTGGAGTATCAGGTCAGTGTCTGTGTTAAACTCGGGTGTTGATCCTGAGGGTGAGTAGACTCAGCATCTGCTACAGTGGACTCACTGGTGGACTAAGCAAAAAAAAAAAAAAAAAAAAGTTAGAAGGATGGGGGATAATGCCATTAATCAAAGTACTTGCTTTACAAGTACAAGGACCAGAGTTTGGGTACCCAGCATCCATATAAAAAGCCAGATGCTATCTAGGTGTAGTGGCACCCATATTTAATCTCAGCATTATGAGAAAGGCAGACAGAGCTATGCAATCTCAGGACCAGCCTGGTCTGTATAGAGAGTTTCAGGCCAGATAGGGCTAAGCAGTGAGGCCTTGTCAAAATAAACAAAACAAAACAAAAACACACCAGTGCTGGAGACAGAAGGACCCCTGGGGCTTTCTGGCTGCCCAGTCTAGTTAAACTGGTGAGCTCTAGGTTTAGTGGGAGACTTTGCCTGAAAAAGTGTAAGGTGGGAACAATTGGAGAAGATCCCTGGGCATTGATGTCTAGTTTCCGTACATGTGTGCACATATACTTACACACACACACACACACACACAAAGACAATACATGCTGAGCAGAAAGATAAGCTAAGTACGGTTCACCCATTGCCTGCTGAACAAGTACTTTCTTGGTGTATTTGATCACTATGAAGACTATATAAAACCCCATTGATAGTACGAGCATCGTCTTTGTTTATTATCGACAGACATCAGCTAATACAAGGACGTCAGACAGTGTTTGCTTCCTTGTCAGCCGGCAGGAATGTATTTCTATATGCCAATTTTTTTTTTCTCTTTCTGAGCTGTACTGATGAGCACACATGAAATCGTGACTGCGCCATTAGGTTTGATGAATCCATATAATTGCTGCACAAATATTTTGAATTTAATTGCATGCAATGTAGTTAACACTCAGTCATCATTGCCAATGAGGGGGGCACTGGCATAGATAATTCAAAACAGTGGGAAACCCAGAATCATTAATGCGAAGCTTTGGAGGCCCACGTCTGACTCAGGGCAGCTGAATCACCTATGTAATTCTAGTTTGTTTAAGCTGGGAGGGAAATTGGTTTTCACTTGGAAAAAAAAAAAAAACTTGGACTGATGGGAGAGAAGAATTGAAACGTATTGTGGGTGCTGGTGGAGGCTGGGATTTGGAGTTTTCAGCCAATAGCCACTTTTGGATAATGTAGAGTTTGATGGCTCAAATCTCATTAAATCTAGTCAGACCATCCCTCCTTGTTGCTCCTGCTTATTAAGCAGCAGCCACTGTATTAAGCCGTTCACAGAGATGAGCTAGTTGAGTCCTCATAGCTACCGCACTTGGGGGTATAGTGTGCAGAAGAACAGCGCTTCTGGAATAACACTGGGTGGTTGATATGTAGGTTTCCGCCAAGTTACTAGTTAGGTGAAGTTGGTCACACCACCAAACCACATGAGTTTCCTCATGTAGTGACGGTAAGCCGTTATTGTTGGCAGAACACGTGGACTGTGTGAGACAGGCTACATGAAACATTCTCATGTCTGCACTGAGTTCATTTCAGTCAGCCTACGGGGCTTGGTCCACCCAACTACAGCCCGAGGTCTCAGGCAACCTTTCAGAGCAGAGCTCCTTAAACCTGGAAGTGCTTTGGAGCTGTCTTGGACTTCACTGATGTTGATCAGGGAGGTGTATGGAAGTTCTGAAGGATGCTCACGGTGGTGACTTAGGGGTACCTGTTGAAGAGGAAGAGGAATGAGCAGTTTTGGTTAAATGCTTTCATTTCAGTTTGTTTTCTCTGAATCTATAGCAGGTTTAGGAAAGAAATGGTTCTTTCGGTCGGCTCTTATTTGCTGTCCAAGGTCCAACTCAGACTTTAGGTTTCCACAAGGTCCTATGGTCACCTGGATCCCTTAGCGAGACCCCCTTTCAACTTCCAGTATGCCCGTAGTTGTAGTCCAAGAAGTGTCATTGGAATATAGCTATGAAGACAAAAGCATTTCCCTTGGCCTTAAATATTCCTCCTTTATTGTTTGATAATCTCACACATGTGTATAATGTATCCTGATCATATTCGCTTTCTATAGCTCCCTGTCATCCCACCCACTCTCTGTGGGGCCCGTCTTCCCTACTTCCATGTGCTTTTTCACTGAGGTCAGTAAGAGTTGTCCTATGAATAAGGATATGGGATTGTTTACCAGAGCATTGGGGCATATACCAGTGGCTACACTGCCCAAGGGAACCAATTGGCTCTCTCCCAGAAGCTACTAAGAGCAGAGAGCACCTGAGAGAGGCGTGGGACCCCAGGAACCACTCTCCAGTTTGTGCTGGAATTTTGATTGGTTTGATCACCTGGCATCTAGCGCAGACAATCCGCAGCTCCTGTGTGTTTCTGAGCCAGCATCTGTGCCCTACCCAGGGACCAGTATTTCACAGAACTACCCGTGTCCCTCCAGCTCTGATGATCTTCTGCCCCCTTGGACTTTAATTTTGTTGATAGTTTTATAGATATGCATAATAATTGTGACCACATGCCCCCTGCCCCTCCACCATGCTCTCCCCCTGCCTCTCCTGTTAACCTTCTTATCCCTAATCCATCTCCCCACCCTCCCACACTGGTGTAGGTGGCCACCACTGCTGTGACTCCACACTTGGCCTTTGTTTATTCCTCAGAGGACATTGCATTTCATATATTTACTGTGGATTGACATACAAGGGGAGGGTAGCTTAAGTGGACTCAAGGGAGCCAAGTTGGACTGGAACTTAAGCCTTCTACTTAATTCTTTTATGATTGAAGTTTTGGGCTAGTAAATGCTTCATTAGCCCCAAATCCTGACATCCTGTCACACTTGATATTTTCATGATCTCACAGTGCTGCTGTGTAGCTCAGGCTACCTTTTGGACTCCTGGGCTCTGGAGAGTTTCCTACCTTCTGCAGAGTACCTGGGACCATTGGCAGGACCACCGTGAGAAGAGCAAAAGTAAGCCACAAAAGAAAGACATGTTTTTCTTACTCTAAACAACAGAAGAAAAAAAAAAAACGATAAAAGAGTAACCAATGGAAACAGATGCTTATGGTTGCTCCTGTACTCTCTAGATGCTTTCTTGAAATATCTACTTAAGCAGATTTAAGGGCAGTCATGTTAAATTTTGTACGTTTCAGAACATATTACATATAATGTTCTTCAACTTGCTTTTTCCTTGTGTGCAATGAGATATCACTGACAGCTAGTCGATGCTGTTGTGAGCGACTTTGTCTAATTCTATCTGGCCGTCATGATTACATGTTTATGCCCTGATTTGACTGGTCAGTGTTCTCTTGATGAAGCTGTCTTAAGTTTCTGGGCTTGTGACTCTGTTTTCTTTTTTTGAGACATGTTCTTTTGTAGCCTGGGCTGGTCTTGAACCCATTAAATAGTTGGGGAATGCCTTGAGCTCTAATCCTCCTGCCTCAGTCTCCTGGAGTAAGGATTATAGGTGTGCACCCCACATCTGTAAGCATCTTCATGTTTGTGACTTATAAGAGGAGCTGGCGGAAGGAACCAAGTCGTAGCCCTCTAGTCCTCCAGGGATGAGTTTGGGGACTCAGGCTTTTGAAGGAGAGGTTGCCAACCCAGCTGATCTTAGCAAGATGCTAGCAATATCAGCTAACCATGTTCACGGGACCACTGGTTTTCTATGTGGGCCATATTATAATGAGCATTCTCTGATTTATGTCTCTGTGTGTCCCCTAAGCTTCTTGGGTATGAAAGTTCTAGAATGAAGGCCGTTGTAGAAAAACTAGGCACCCATGCAGTATCTATTCTCCTTTCTGACATGGTAATTTGTTGGCTACATGTCCCTGCTGTCTCTGAACATATAAGAGATGTCCAGGGACCATCACACAAGATGGGGAAGAAAAATTGTAAGAGGCAGAGGTTGAGGAGGAAGGCTGCAAAAGAATCTTCTGGACATGATGGGACTGCTCTGGTTGTATGCACAAGATGGAGGCAGCCAACATCCCAGCATGGATGGGGAGGGGCTCTCAAGGCACCACCACTGTCCAAGGCGCTGTTGGCAGCTGATGACTCATGTGAAGAGAGAGGGTGTGTGTGTGTGTGTGTGTGTGTGTGTGTGTGTGTGTGTGTGTGTGTGCTTGGCTTTCAGCTCTTATCACGGGGTCGTAGGGCTCTGCTCTACAGGTGTAGCATGAAATGTGTGTGTGGACAAAGCTAAACACGCAAGCACGGCCTACACCCTACTACGTTCTCTGTACTGAGCAGGCAGCAGGCTGTGCTCTGCTCTTGAGCCGTCATTTGCTTGCCCTCAGTTTCTGCTCTTCTGCATGAAGCTGTTGCATACCACTCGTGCTGTGGGTTTGCCTGCTCTGGGGACTCGGGGGATGCTATGTCCAGAAGCAACTGGACACAGAGCATGGCGGGTAGGTGCTCAACATGAGTGTGCTTGGCTTAATGCTCCGGACAGAGCCCACCTTGTTTTTGAAAAAGGGCGGGGCTCCTTGTGTTCCACACGCATCCCTTTTATGCCGCTAGGACTTACTCCCTTGTTGCTTCTGATGTGGGCATCCTGTCTAAAGTCAGTGTGCAGTGAGTACTTGGTGTGAAGCCCTGTACTGTGACCGCATTCTTTCTCTGAGGGGACCTGCAGCTGGGACTGGAGAGACAGTTCAGTGGTCAAGAGGACTTGCTGATCTTCCAGAGGGCCTGGCTTAGAGGCCCAGCACCCACCTGGTGGCTCACAATGGTCTGTAACTCCAGTTGCAGGGGACTCTGGCACCCTTTTCTGGGCTCCTTAGGCACTGCATGCGTGTGGTGCACAGACATACATGCAGGCAAAACACCCATACATGTGAAATAAAATAATACAAATAGACATTTATTTGTATATGTGTGTGTGGCAGGGGATAGGGAGGGACTGGTGTGTATTTGTGGAGGTCAGAGGACAACCTACAGTAGCCAGTTCTCTCTCTCTTTAAAATGTGGGCCCCAGGGATAGAACTCAGGCCCTCAGGCTTGACAGCAAGCCCCTTCACCCAATAAACCATCTTGCTGGCCCCACAGTGGCATTTCTAGTACAAGGAACTCAGTCACAGTCCCACAGCACCTGGGCCACAGGGAATGGAGCCACCGGAGATGACGAGATCTATGCTGGCGTCAAAGACAAGACAGGAGAGAAGGCGATCAACTCGCCACTAGGACCTGTGACAAAAGCAACCAGGAGTTTCTCTGTGGTCTGGGAACTTTCTAGAACAGTTGAGGAGTGGTGTATGGAGCATCAGAACTGAGCTGATAATCTAGTGATGTGTTTTTATCTGACTGCAAGGGTAGCAGAGGTTTGAGACCATTTTGAGTCTTGCTAATAACAAAAATATTAAGCCTCTTCTCGTTGCCTGCGCCAAGACGGGAAAGATGCTGCAGAGGGGGACAGTCAGAATCTGTGTGAGAAAGATTGTCCATAGGCTTCCTTTTCTTCCTGGCTGGAAGAAGCCAGGAGGAGAGAAAGAAGGTGGTGCATTGTGGGACTGCGGGGACAATAGGGCCAGATGGACACAGGGAGTCTGTGGGATTGTGGGATGGTGGGGCAGGACGGACACAGGGAGGCTGCAGATAGTTATTGAAGGAGCAAACTTGCTTGCTGACTTGGAGCTGCATTAAGAGAGGCTGTCTGGATTCACGGAGTCGGCGATGGAGTTCTGAACTCCACAGATGACGTGACTCTGCTTGTGTGTGAATCAGGCATGTGGCCACTGGACTAGAGCTTCTTCCCTGAGAAGCTATTACTGTTTTCATCTTTTGTGCTGTGCTAGAGGGCTTAAAAATGTGCCCTGAAGAGACTATTTTTTTTAGTGGAAAGGAATTCTGTGTGTGTGTATGTGAGAGAGAGAGAGATGGGGTGGGGGTCCTGAGTGGGTGAGGGATGTGGGGAATAGGGGTGTGGGTGGGGGGTGGGGTGGGGAGGCAGGAGTGTATAGCTTTGACTTCTGACAAACTACAGCTCATTTAATCATTGCAGTGTATTAGCTAGCTGTTGCTAGGTGACGAGTGACTCCAACCCTAGTGGCTTCAAGAAATAACTAACACTTGCCACTTCCCAGCTTCTTGTGGTCTAGGTTCAGAAGAGGTAGAACAGGTGGCTGTAGTTTGAGGTCTCTTCCAATATCTTCATCCAATTGTCCACAGGGGCCATTGGTATCTGGCGCTTTATTGTGACAGACTGGGTGGGGGTGGGGTGGGGGTCAGTTCTAGGAAATATCTCCCATAAGTGGTAGCCTGGGCTGGGCTGTTGGCAGGAGGTCTCAGTTTCTCTATATCGATATTTTCACGGCATATGGATAATGTCCCCAGAGTGAGCTGGGAGATCTAGCTAGGCATATGGCACAATGTTGCTTAACAACCTGTCTCACAGGCCACACATCATTCCTTCCATGGGATTTTACACAGCCCAGTCCCTCTCCACGTGAGATGGGTGGATCAGTTTCTTCTGTGTCACAGGACAAAATACCTGTTCTAGATAACGCAAGGGAAGGGATGGTTTATTTTAGCTCACTGTTTCAGAGGGCTCGGCCCATAATCTTTTATTTTTCTTTTTTCTTTTCTTGTTGCATGTGTTAGAACAGAGCAATGGAGGGCGTCTACACCCATTACGGCAAACGAGGCCACACAGAGTGTCCAGGAGCCGCCATGGCTAACATACCTCAAGGACTGCCTTTCAACCACCTACTTCCTCTAGGCGGACCCCAGCGCGTGCAGCAGTTTCCTCTGAGTTGAAACCTTCCTTCCTGGAGGGAGGAGGGAAGGTCAGGTTGTGAGAGGAAAGGAACAGTCTCACAGGCCTTGGAGACTTGACATTTCCGTGCTGCACAAAGGCTTTTCTTCAAGGTGCGGGAGGAGAGGAGGTGGGGCTGCCTGGGGAGGAGACTTGGTGCAAAGAGCGCCTGCCAGCTGCCTTGGCGGTTCATCCATGCTGGAGTGAGCTATTCAGTGATGTAGCCGCCTTTATCCTGGCTCATGTAAGCACACTCCTCTAAGTAGCCCCCATAAAGTCACTGGTTTCCAAAGTTGGACTTGCGTCGAGTCGTTACTTTGGTCTGTCATCAGTTCTTTATCTGTGAGCAACACCAGTGGTCCAGGACCATCCTCGGGCCTGTCTAGGGGACAGACTTCCTATGTGCTGGACACTGCCTCTGAGTGCTTCATCGCCTTCATCTTCAGAGAGGCCGTGTCCATGTAAGCTACTCTATGGGACACTGAGGGTCAGAAGGTTTCTTTAATTTGTCTGGACCCATGACGTTCCCCGTTGGTAGAGCTGGGATGGCATCTAACCGCTGTACATCGCTGATAGCTTCCAGATCGTCCTCAGAGTGACCCGAGTGGGAATTCTAGCCGTTCTCATGACCTGCACTATGGCTTGGGAGCAAGTCCCATCCATGCTCTTGAAGACTGAATGTGATCACAGCACAAAGACAGGGTGGCCTGGCCCAGCATCCATCAGTCCGTGTTTTTTCCGTCATTTCTCTTTGCTGGGAATTCCTCAAATCTTGGATTCGTGAAGGTGGATGGCAGGTAAGTTCAATTGTCGTTGTTGGGTGAAGTGTTTTAAAAGCTGTGTATTTATTTTACTAGATGTGTGGGGAAAGTAATGACCACTCATGACAAGTTATTTAGTTGAAACTCAGGTTTTGTTTTGTTTTTTTTTTTTAAGGCAGCTTCTAATGTAGCTCAGCCTGGCCAGGATATCACATCTTTAAAGTGCCCAGGGATGACCTTGAAATTCTTTTGTTGTCTCCACCTCAGAAGAGCTTGGATTACAGGTGTGCCCTGTCATCTCCCACTTTACGTTATGCTCCAGAGTAAACCCAGGTTCTTGTGGGTTCAAGACCAGCCCCCTACTCTTCCCCCTCTCCCTATCTCTCTGAATACTTTCAGCTTTTAAAACAACAGTCTCTTTATAAAGTTTTACTTTTTTATTTCCATTGTTACTATTAGTATGTACATGTGTCGGGGTACATATGCCGCAGTGTACGTGGAGGTCAGAGACCAACCTGCAGCAATTCTTTCTCTCTGTCCACAGTGGGGTCCCAGGGATCAGACTCAGGCCTTCTGAGCCATCTCATCCACTGCATATTTTTCTGTTGTTTTCAATGTGTACCCCAGGATACCTAGTTCCTGAACTTCCAGAAATTCTTCATCTCTGCTCCGCTTCTCATTCCAACATGGGGTTATAGACACGGGCTACCATGCCTGGCTTTATGTGGGCAGTGGGGATCCAGGGTCAGGTCCTCACGCTAACATGACAAACCCTTTGCCCACCGACTCATCTGCCTGGTCTGAAGTTCATTTGTAAAACGAGCAGGCATAAATATCTCTTAGGGGTGCATGGGTTGAGACGGGTAATGTGTGCCCAGCGTTCATCAGTTCTGACCTAATGAGTGTTTTGTAATGTTTCTGCACACAGGAGGGGGTCAGAGAAACATGGACACTCAAGGTTAAGGGTCATCAGTACCCACCTTGGTGCTTTCTGCGTCGGACGGGACAATCTGAGATGCCACACCGGGTTATGACCCAGAGGTAAAGGGAGCTCACAGGAGAAGGGTTTTCTTCTTAAATGCTCCTAATAGCATCAGACAGAATGAGCTTTCCCAGACCCAGTCTTGATTCAGCTATTTGCAAAGCAGGTGTTTTTATAGTTAAGGGAGGCGATTGGCTTCCTTGGGTGTAAAGATGTGCCTCCAAAACACTTTTTTTCCCTCTCTGAGCTCAAGGTGGTGTGATTGTCACAGAGGTGCAGGCTGTGACTCCACTGGGCGCGGGAGCCACAGCACTCTAGGTTCCTTTCCCACAACTCATTTTCTAGGTTCTAATGCAAAGCAGGCTTATTTGCTTTGACACACAATGGCAGGATAAACAGCTTTATCTAGTCAGCTAGCATTCTGGATAACAGGAAAGGGAATAAAGGCACCTAAAAAACATCTCAGACACCATGCAGCTTCCTCTAAAAATTTTTATTTCCAAAGAATGCCCAAATGAACAAGAGAACACTCTCACAACACTGGGAGAAATAAGTACTGATCGACTGACTCATAACTGTGCCGTCTTCAGCAAATATTTGATGTCACTTGGAAAAACAGAAATGTCATGGGCCCCTCATTCCTTTTTCTTTTCAGGTAGTGTTATCATCAGAGGTACTCAGATAGCAGACGGTCACATTTCAGGACCTTAGACAGGCCTTTCTCTGAACTTGAAATGTCTCTAGCTTACAGTACAGTTTTAGAGGCAAAGACAGCCAATGCCGAAAGAAGAGAACTCAAGCTGCCTCCTTTCATCACAGGCCATGCGTGTCTTTGGAAAAAGTCAGCTAAAACAAGAAAATGAAACATGTGAGTAACCACTTTGGCTGGGTGTGCTGGCACATGCCTTTGATGCCAGCACTCAGTGGGCAGAGGCAGGCGGGTCCCTATGAGTCTGAGGCCAGCCTGGTCTACATAATGAGAACATGCTTCAAAAAAAAAAAAAAATCAAATAATAAACAAAGACAACAAGAAACCATTCTGTATCGTATTGTCAATTACTTTTGGTACAGAGTTGAAGATTTTGGCCCGTCTCTTTCTCTGTGTATGTGTATGTGTCTGTTTCTTTCCCTTGTACACACACACACACACACACACACACACACACACACACACACACAGAGAGAGAGAGAGAGAGAGAGAGAGAGAGAGAGAGAGAGAGAGAGTAGATGTGTTCATGAGAGGACACCTGTGGAGATCAGAGGACAACCTGAGGCGTGGGCTCTCTTCTATATTATTTGAGAATTTGAGATAGGTGGTTCACTGCTGTACATAACAGGTGAGGTGGCTTGCAAGCTTCTGAAGAGTCTCCAGTCTCCACCTCCCACTTTGCAGGAGTTCTGGGATTACAGATGGGCCTTGCTGTGTGTCCAGCTTGAGGCGGGTTTTAGGTAGCCAAGATCAGGCCAGCAAGCTCTTTACCCACTGTGGGGTAATGAATGAGAAACATCCTGCACAGGCTTACATGTTTGAACACCTGGTCTCTGGTTGGCAGCGCTATTTGGGGAAGCCTTTAAGGCGGAGCCTCGCTGGAGGAAGTACGTCACTGGGGGTGGGCCTTGAGGATTTCCAATCTCACCTCACTTTCAGTTTGCTTCCTTTGCTTCCTGTGTGTGGATGGAGATGTGTGGGACCATAATGGCCCAGAGTTGAGGGAGCTTCTACCCAGGATACCTCAAATATGAGGGTGGCAGGAGTTGGCTATGGCCCACCTCCCTACCTGGTGACACAAAACCGGCTCCTCCGTCATCAGCCCTAGGAAGAATTTATCACCCTGACAATAACCAGGCTTTACTTATAAGGTTCCCCCCAACCAACAGCCCCTGAGCACACACATGAAGCATCTTCCAACACTCCCGCCCTGGCTAATGGTGCATGGCTACACAAACCTTACCCCAGAGACCCTGGCCACCTCCCCAGGGGCATAAATACCCTTTGCCTCCCCCAGTATGCCAAATCAGCTCTCTGAAGCTGTTCCTGGGTGTGTTCACTGCCTGATCATTGCCAACTGAGATCCTGCATTGCACTCATCCGTGCTCTTCCCTGCTTACAGTCGAGTTCAGCACACAGTGGGCCAGGCTACTCTGATAGGGAAGCAGACGCAGGGCAGAAGAGATGTGTTCTCTCATCTTCCTGCTCTGGCCACCGCCTCCCATGCCATTATAGACTCTCCCCCTGGAACCATAAGCCAAAATAAATTCATCTACAACTCAATTCTGGCCACCGTGTTTTATTATAGCAGCAAAAATTAACTAGTGCAGCCACTGTGCAATCCTTCAACCCCTTGTTTCTCATTTTAAAGGCACTACAGACTTTAAAATTTTTACATTTGAATGATTTAGGGAAATTGTCATCCCAAGGAGCTAAGGTTGCCCTGAGGGTCCCTGGAATGAAGCATCCTGGGTAAAGATGGGATGGGTATTACAGAACCTCCATTTTGCTTGATGTATGCCAGGATGAGGCTCCATGCTGCCATAAATATTTTACGTAGTGTTTACTGGGTATAGGACAACCTGCGTGACCCTGGAAGCACGCTTGACAATGTGTGAGAGACAAGAAAGAAGGCGCCAAGCTGCAAGTGGGAGCAGACCACTCCGCGTACCACTTCGCGTGGTTTGCTGGCCAACGAGTCCTGCCTGGCAGAGAGAGGCTGGGCCACCCTGTGCTATGGAGCCTCTTGCTGTGGTTAGATAACTGCTTTTACGTTTGCCTAGGTCTGAATCCCACCCAGTAGAGCATAACGTGTTCCAGCACTGTGTCCCCTCCACTTCCTGTCCATGGCCGTGAGATGGCACTGATCCTTGTGCTGAGCTTTGTCATGGGGGTGGGGTGGGGTGGGGTGGCTTTGGGAATGGACACAAGGCCAGCATCAGGCCAACAAGAGGCACCCCATTAATCCTGTGGGAAGAATCAGGCCTTGAGCACACTTGTTGATTCTGTTGGGTTTGCGTTATGTTTTGACACTGTGAGTGCTGGCGCAGGGCTCCGGGGACACATGGTGGAGGCAGGGTGCTGCAGCCCTCCAACTTCCCAGTCCCTGAGGGAGGCCTTTCCTTTCTCTGTTTTCATTTTCTGCTAGGAGATTTTAAATTGTGTTTCTATTGCTTTCAACCCAAGCTGTTTGACTGGTTGACGCCGGGGCCTGGGCCTTGATGCACACTAACTTGATTAAGACAATCTTCCACAGTTGCTCATAGGCAGACAGTTGCTGTGACTCCAAGTTGTGTCAAGTGGACGATTAAAGCTAAGTGTCACAGTGGGTCTCTTGCAAAAAGCAGAAACCATCAGAGCTGAAGGTCAGCTCCACTCCTCTGTGCCAAGGTGGGAACATGAAAGCCTCCCACGGGCTTACATGTTGGCATAAACAGAGTCCAGCAGATGGTGCTGTTTCAGACCAGCGTGCACAGCTAGCTAGGTCTGCAGACCGGGTTTGCACTCTAGAAGGCCTTTAATCCCAGCTTGCAGGGAGACAGAGGCTGGTGGATTACTATGAGTTCGAGGTCAGCCTGGTCTACAAAGTGAATCCAGGACAGCCAAAGCTACACCGAGAAACCCTGTCTCAAAAAAGCAAAAAACAAAACCAAAACCAAAACCCAAAAACCAACCAACCAACCAACCAAACAAACAAAATAAATAAAAAGAAAAAGAAAAAAAAGAAAAAAAGAAAGTGGCTCCACTTTGTGCCTAGCCTCTTAACGTCCTGCTCTGTGTGCATGTGAGGAGCCCCAGCCCCAGCTTCTTGTTGCCTTTTCCAGCATTGTGGACTGTGGTCCCCACAAACCATGAGCCCAGCGATCACTTCATCCCTTCAGTTGCTTCTAGTAGGTATTTGTCACAGCGATGGGAAAAGAAACCAACATATTTCAAATGAGAGGATCTATTACTGATGGGAACAGAACTTAGAATTTAACCTTGTTCATTGGTGGACCACATGGCTCCCCCTGTTCTTTCATAGGTTTTCCTGAGACAAACAGAACAAGTAGATCTCTCTCTCTCTCTCCTCCTCCCTCCCTCCACACCGCCCCTTCCTCCCTTCCTCTCTCCCCCTTCCTCCTCCCGTTTCCTTCCTCCCTCTCTTCCTTCCTTCTTCCCTCCCTCCTCCCCTTCCCCTCTTCTTCTCCCCCCCCTTTTTCTGGGACCTCATATAAACCATGCTTGCTTCTGATTCAATACGTAGCTTGATTGTCTGAACTGCTGCCTGTCCTGCCTCGACCTCTCCAGTGCTGGGTTATATAGAAGCACCAGCACACCCAACCTGGTCTCTGGTGTCCATCTCTTGCTGAGCTAGGGCTAGAGTGTACACCATCACCGATGACTGAGTGGCAGAAGCTGTTGGCTAAGGATTGCATTCTCCCTTCACCTCTTCAGGTCAGTGCGTCGCTTTCCACCAGGAAGAGCACATCTCGGGCACTCCCTTTCTGCCTCCCTGTGGACAAGGCACAGGCAGGGGACAGCTGCTAGGGAGCAGCTGCTGTGGCTTGTGCTGCTGTGAGTGAAGCCACTCCTCCCTTCTTCCCCCTCCTCGTCTTCATTTTAACACAGTTATTGAGGTTTAATTAGCACATTATAAATTGCACATATTTAATTGTACAATTCAATACATTTTGACATATGTATGCACTTGGGAAATGAGCACCACAATCAAGGTAATGAACAATCCATCACCCCAAACTCCCTGGGGACCCATGGTTGTTCCATCCTCTATTCCTCTTCATTTCTCTCTTTCTGATAAAATCATTTACTTTTTCTCTTATTTTTGAAAGTCTATGTGTATGTGTGTTTTGCCTGCATAAATGTATATGCACCAGGTGCATGCAGTGCCTGAGGGGTCCAGAAGAGGGCCTTTTGCCCCCTGGAACTGGGCTTATAAATGTTGTGAGCCACCGTGCGAGTGCTGGAAACTGAACTCCGTTCTCTGCAAGAACAGTTAGTGCTCTTAACCACTGAGCCATCTCTTCAGCCCCTTTCCTAGAATTTTAATGACATGAATTCTCTCAGCAGGTACTTTTGCTTGTTTGCTTCTTTTTCCAGTTTTGAGGTCTCTCATGCTCTCACTTGGTTCTGTAGTCCATTTCCTGCGCTTCCCGAGTCCTCTCTTGTACAAGCACAATGCAGTTCAGTCATCTGTTCTATTGCTGAAGGGCAGACATATTGATTTGGGGCGATGGCAACTGAAGCTTTTATGAACATTGGTGCTTTCTCCTAGTCTCTTAACACCATGTTTCAAAGAGCAGACATTAAAAATGGTGTGTGAGTGTGTGTGCGTGTGTACCTATACACGGGTGTTGTAATTTTTTCCAGTACTAGGGATTGAACTTGTAGGCAGGAAAATATTTGGTATTACTTAAAAAAATGATTTATTTAATGTGTGCTGGTGGTTTTTTTTTTCCTGCACGTTTGTCTGTGTAAGGGTATTGGATCCCTTGGAACTTGAGTTGCAGACAGTTGGGAGCTGCCATGTGGGTGCTGGGAATTGAACCCTGATCTTCTGGAAAAGCAGCTAGTGCTCTTAACTGCTGAGCCATCTCCCCAGCCCCCAGTCTTGCTTTTTAAAAAAATCTTGCCTCTCAATTTTTGTCTTGGAGTATTTAGACAATTTACATTTAGTGTGTGCACTGCTCAGGGTTGTGTTTAAACCTACCATCTTGCTACTGATCTCTATTTATCACACAGAGTCTTTGCCCTCATATATCGTCTTCTTCTGGATTACATTGTAAATACATTTTTGTAGTCCCTTTGTGTTGTTATTTTACTGATTAGGGTGTTTAATATAGTTCTTTCACTCATAACCATCTATCTTCAAGTGACACTGTACTGCTTCCCAAACAGAATAAAAATCTTAGTCACACCTTTCTGTTTCCCTTCATAGGAGAAAACAACTGTTACCGTGTTTGATTTATATGGGTTTGGTAAACCTCAGAGAATACTGGCATTATTTTTTACGGATAGATCATTTGTCTTTTAAAGAGCTGCAACCATACGTGACAATTCTCACGCATTTCCCCAGTAGTCGTGGTCCCGGCTCCCTGAGGCCCACACTCCTCTGTGAAGTTTCTAATTCTCATCTGGGATCACTTCTTCCCCCTCGGTTTGAGGCATCTTCAGAAGTTCTAGCATCAGCTCTGCTGAGTCTGTAGGACGTTCAACTTTTGTGTGGCCGAATAACATCTTTCACTCGCTTTGAAATAGATCTTTTACTGGGTATAAAATTCATAGCTGCTCTACCACATCTCTGTGCTGTTTCTCTAGAGAAATTGCTGCCATTCTTGGTTTTATTTTGTGTACATTGTCCCTCTATAGGCTGGGTGTGTATGTTGAGTCTTTTGCCTCTGGCTATTTCTAGGTTTGTTTATTTATTTTTTTTATCATGGGGGCAGATGGGTGTGTGCATGTGTGGCGCACACTCGATGGAGGTCAGAGGACAACTTGTGGGAATTAGTTCTTTCCTTCTATCTAACATGTGAGTTCCCTGGATTGAAGCCAGGCCATTGGGCTTGGCACAAGCACCCTTATTTATTGAGCCAACTTGTCGGCCTGTTTTTAGGCATGGTATCTTTCCGTTGGCCCAAGCAGTCATGTTGTGTATCGGGCTGGTTTTCTCTCTGGCTCTCATGCTTGGAGTTCTGGGCTTCTCAGCTTTGCGGTCTTCACTGGACTGGGAGCCTCACATGCTGCCCAGCATCTCTCCAACTCTCCTTTCCCTTTCCTTTTTGGTTTCTTACCTTTCGGGACTCTGACTACCTCTCTATTGGGCCTCTTGGAGTTTGTCACAGCTCACTGTTCCCTGCTCTGCTGTTTCTATGGCTATACGATGACCTGTTATCTCCTGCTATGTCGAATCCCCTAGGGATGCCACCCAGGGCTTCCCATATCAAGTTGTGTGGCTTTTGTTTGGAGATGAAATTACTTTTTAAAAAAATGTATGTTTTACATCTCAGCTAAACATTTCCAATAAAAATGCGTATTTATCCATCTATGTAATAGGAGATAGTGATAAGTTTCATGGTTGCTGAAAATGAAGTCTGTTTCCCTCTAAAACCAGCATTTTCGATGGAAGGCAAACATTAAATGAAGAGTCACACAGTCAGAAATTACTCAAATAAGTCTCAAAGCCAATATAACCAGTGGTGCACACTCATGGCTAAGGATGAGACTAGGTTTAAAGAGTCACTTGTGCCAGGTAGCTGGGACACACACTTTTAATTTCAGCACTTGGGAGACAGAGGCAGGAGGATCTATGAGTTCAGGGCCAGCCTGGTCTACACAGGGGGTTCCAGGATAGTTAGTCATGGCTACACAGAGAAACCCTGTCTTGAAAAACAAAACAACAACAACCATAACAACAACAACAACAACAAAAGGCTGGAGAGGTGGCTCAGTGGTTAAGAGCACCGGCTGCTCTTGCAGAGGTCCTTGGTTCATTTCCCAGCAACCACATGTCATCTAACAACTGCCTGTAACTTCAGTTCCAGAAGATTTGAACTCTGCTTGCACATGCTGCACAGACATACATGCAGGCAAAACAACCATACACATGGAATATAAACAATACATATAAATCGATAGATAGGTAAAAAAAAAAAAAACAAACAAAGGAATGAACGAACGAATGAATGAATAAATAAATAAATAAAAAGTCACTTGTCACGGGACAGACTGGATGGGATGTGAGAACATCCGTGCACCCAGACTGCGAATGCCAGGCTTTGGGTAATGTCTACTTTAACCCTGCGTTCTTCCAGCCATTGACTCCAAAAGCACCCACTGCTCAGCAATTTATCCCCAGAAGTCAGCAAGTGGACAGTTCGAAGCCTGGTCCTCTGGTCGCAAGGCCCTTGTGTGCACCTCTCTCTAATATGTAGGGGACACCTCTCTTCACGCTCATCACTCAACAACAGGCATCCTTCACAGACCATGCGGCGTGCACATTGCTGTTAGAAGC
The DNA here is from genome assembly GCF_903995435.1 of Acomys russatus. NCBI lineage: Eukaryota > Metazoa > Chordata > Mammalia > Rodentia > Muridae > Acomys > Acomys russatus. The sequence goes on from NC_067140.1 coordinate 18,549,975, forward strand.
TCTGAATGTGCTAGTACATTCATCTCCAGAGCAGCCCATGGGTAGCCAAGTGCGGTGGTGCATGCCTGTCATCCCGGCACCTGATGGGGGCACAAGAAGATCAGGAGTTCAAGGCCAGCCTTGGGTACATAGGAAGCTGGGGGGTCAGGCGAGACTATATGAGACTCCATCTCAAAATGGCAGCAGCAACAACACACAATGGTCCTATAAAGAAACGACTATGGAATGAACATATATATTAAAAGGGGCTTCATCAGACTGGCTCGCAGGACATGGCCCAGGCAGTCCAACAATGGCTGTCTCACACTGGAGAGGCTGAGGACCTGGCAGTTGTTAGGAACATGGTCCCCAAGGCTGGATGTCTCAACAGTCCCAACCTGGTGCTGGAGCCCTGGAGGGTTCCTGGAGAGCTGCCGGACTTCAGTCTACACGGGAGTCCTAAAGAACTTAGTTCTAATATCTGTGAAGGAATGTCGCAGCAATGCGGTAGACGAACTTGCCAGCCAGAGCGAGGGCAAGCAGGCAGACAGCAAGGCTTCCTTCTGGAAAGTATCCTCAAATAGAACCCAGTGGCCGTGTGTGTTGGTGGGCTGACAAGAGCTGTTGGTTGAACCTGACATGGGATTTGAAGTGAAGGTCACGCAGAATCCGAGTTTTGAAGGTCAGCTTTCTTCTTTGTTAGCAACCCCTGACAAAGCAAGTGTGTTAAGTAGGGCAACTACTTAAGTTCTCAGCAGAAAAGATTTATTCTCCCCCAAGTAATTTCACTGTTAGTCAGCATTCCGGCGCCAGCATTAGGCTGTAGCGATCTAGGGGGATTTTTAGATTTTTGTGAGAGAATGAATCATGGAGGGGAGCTCCTGGGGAAAGCCAGAGTTTAGCTGTTTGTGTTTTGAGAAATGCGATCACACTGCAGTAAAGTTGGACCCCTGTGTTCATAACAAAGAGGGAAAGCGATGGTAGGGGCTGCTTTTGTTTTGGTCGAGTCTCTCTTAATAAGGAGTAAAGAGCATCAGCCAGTAGTTATTCAGTAAGCCAATTAAGTTAAATTAGCTCAGCCAGGAAACAAAGCTGAAATCCTTCAGCCTCTTCATTTCTACTGCTGCCACCGGACTCTGCAGTCACAAGCCAGGACAGAGGAGTGGTCATGCAGCCAGGAAAGGGAAGCCTGGGGAGCTGTTTGCTTCCTGGGGGTGTGGGGTGGAATAGGGTGGGGTGTTGGGGGCGAGGTGGTAAAACACTGCGAGGCTCCTCCCTTCAGCGAGATGCTGTAGTGTACCCTTTCTTTTCAAATCACAGCCAAACTGAGGTAGAATTAGCTTTTTGGTGTCTCTCCCTCGGCAAGTAAACGTGGCAGGTAAATGTTCCATTTTGAGCCCCAGCAGTTTGAAGCAACCACTCTGTCCTTGCTTGCTCTCTGTGGTTGTGATAAACACAATGACTGATGGAAGGTGAACTGGGAAGGAAGGTTGCTTCTAGCTTACAGCTCTCAGGTCACACTCCATCACTGAGGGAAGTCAGGGCAGGAACTCAAGGCAGGAACCTGGAGGCAGGACCGGAAGCAGAAACCAAGGAGGAGTTGACGTTCACTGGCTTGCTCCTGGCAGCTTGCCTAGCCTGCTTTCTTATTCAAACCAGGACCACCTGCTCAGGGGTGGTACTGTGTACAGTGGTCTGAGCGCTCCTACATAAATCATCAATTTAAAAACGGCCCCCAGGCTTGCCTACAGGCCCATCTGACGGGGGTATTTTCTCAATCGAGGTTCCCTTTTCTGGGATGACTCCAGCTTGTGTCCAGTTGACAAAAACCAACCAACCCAACTTCCCTTGGGACTTTCCTACCACTCAGGGTGGTGGAGGCCTAAACAGGTTTGGGCCATGCTAGGTCAGGAAAGAATGCCAGCTTTAGAGAGTGGTATTAGGTTGTGGATTTTTCTTTCTGGGAGCCTCCAGTTATGTGCTTGTGCAAGCCCTGTGGCATTAAATCAGCCAGGCTCACGAGCAACAAGAGGTCAATGTCTGATTGAAATTCATAAGGTCAAAAAGGAAACTAAAAATCAATTTATAAGATATGAAGATTTAGGTTCAGGCTATATCCACAAGCCATAAAATTTCACATCCATAAATGTAAGAAAATCAGTTATTAAACTTGAGGGGCGAAAGAAGACTTATTAAGTTTTACACACACATAAGGCGGCTAACACATAATTTTAGCAGACATTACTGAGATCCTGTGTGTAATATAAGCGATGATGGGCTAAAATGCTAAATGGTTTAGCACTAAATTATTAAGTGATGTATCCCTGAGGTATTAAACAGATCGAGAGGCAGAGCAGGTGCCTCTCTAGCGAGACTGGAGCATGGGTTTAAGTGCATATGGATAACAAATGCACATCACAGGGAAAATACTATCAGTAATATTTTTGCTGCGGGAGAGCCTGGTGTCAGGATGACTAAAAGCTTCTCCTTGACAAAGAACTGCTCATCTCTCCCACCCCACTTTTTTTTTTTATATTTTTAAGGAAAAAATTAACTGTGTTAAATTTTGGTCCCTAGGGAGCAAAAAGGGAACTCTGGTGGGCTTTGGGTATTTCCCTGTCTCTCTCCTCCCGTCATGTCATCTCTACTTGCCTGAAATAGAATTGAGGGTTAAAAAGAGGACCCAGCCACATTAGCATAGCACAGTTCAGTTCGTGTGCCAAAACCAACTGATAATTCTGCTGGGATAGGTGGGTGAAGGGAAGATTTTGCGATAGCAAACTCTGCAAAAATAAAATAAAATAAAATAAAATAGAATAAAAATTTTTAAAAATCCACAGCTGGAGTCACAGCGCCCTGACACAGTCTCTGTGTCTGCACCCCCGCTTGCCCCCCGCCCCCCAACATCATCTCTACTTTTGTTATAGTGAGCAGAGAACCCCAGGCCTGTGAACTGGCTCAGTGGCTAGAGATCCAAGCTTGACAACCTGAGTTAAATCTTTGGGATGCACTCTCTCTCTCTCTCTCTCTCTCTCTCACACACACACACACACTACAGTATAAATAGGAAAGCAGGAGCCAGAACCTGAAGGGTTGCTTTGCACAGTCACATGGGTGTTTGCAAGTGAGCTGAGGCCAGTTTTCTTGGCCACTTTAAAGATTTATTATTTCGAACAAGTGCACTCATGAGCAAGGGCTTCTGGAGGCCAGAGAAGGGATGCCAGGAACTGAACTCAGGTCCTCTGAAAGAGCAGCGTGTGCTCTTAACTACCGGGACATCTCTTCGACCCATGTTGGTCATTTTAGGCCTATGGGTGTGGGACATAATTTGCACACAGAGCTCTGGTGTGCCTGTGTGTGGGTAGCACTGTGAAGGGCAGAGGTTGTAGAATTAGGGTGTGCAATTCCAGAGTCTGATGTTAAAATGTCAGGTATTCCTTGAGAAGAGGGCTCAACGCTCGAATTTATCAGCTGTAATGCAGGACTGATTAATTTAACATCATCTCTGATATTACTTTATAAAATGATTCTCAGGCTGTGGTCCAAAAGATGATTGGAATTTTTCATGACCTAGGCAGAAGCTAATCTTTTTTTTTTTTTTTTTAACTTTTGTGGAGAAAAAATGATCTACCGGATAGAATTTTGTTCATTTATTTTCCATCCTTTAATTTTTTTCTCTAGCAGCCCGAGAGGGCTAATAGGTAACCCAATGGATAAACAGAGTCAGTTGATAGTGATGAAAATCGCGGCCACGGCAGGCCTTATTTAGCTTTGATAAACACTTTGTAAAAGTAACAGTGTATTGATGGTCTCTCCGCTGTAATTGAGTTGTGATTTGGGTAGAATTTTATATGGTACGTATGAATGAGCATCGCTGGTAGCACACTGGGTTTTCACAGCCTCTAGGTGGCTTGGGGAGGCTGGGGCAGACAGCAGAAACCACGCTGGAAGATGGTTTGCGGGTGACAAAATCGATCTCAAATTCCTAAGCAACTACGTACATTACCAAGGGCAGGCCTCGTCGGGCTTCAGGCGTGGCTGTCTCCAGGTGCCCTGGCCGAACGTGGCTTTCTTTTATTTTGGTACTCTGGTGGATTTATTGTTGTTGGGGGTATATGAAGCTGTTGGCATGGACAATTTACACCGTATCTTCGGTGGGGCTTTCAGACTCTCTGCGATGCCTTTCTAGGCAATGTTTCTGATTGGCTCTGTCTGGCTCAACTGCCACAACTGTGATTGAACACTGACTGGCTCTCATGACTGGGTGTATGAGACTCCTCCAATGAGACCGAAGGGGGAGGGACGTTCCTGAAGGAAGATAAATGGCTCTTCCTGAATGGGGAGAACACAGACAGCTCTGAGAGTCAGAAAGCACACAGACCTAGAGACCAGGCATCCACCCTGCAAGGCTGAGCTTAACCAGACAGGACTTCTGCTTATTTTATTCAGTTCTTCAAATAGGGCTTGGTATGAAGAAACACTTGAAGGAACAGAACGGACGAAGGAACGAATGTATGGATGATATGCTCAAATGGACCGTGGGAGTTCAGAGTAATGTATTGGGGGTGATGTACTAGGTTTAAAAATGCCCTTTCTGGTGTTTTCCCCCTCCCATCTGACTTAGGGACAGGACCTGTTTTGACAACGGGGTATCTTCGGACACTGCAGATACAGGCAGGCCTCTCTGCCACCATTGCAACAAACCGGGAGGATGGCTGGATGACAAGGCACCTCCGAAAGAGGCCGAGGCCCCTCAGCTCACCTCAGACATGACCACAGACCTCTGTGAACCCCTACTAATGTCAAGCGGGCCTGGGCCAGACAGCGGCGGGCGGGGGGCAGCTATTCATTTTCAGGCTGGTGAACGAAATGAAAGCTTGTACCGTAACCTACCAGTGTAGACAAAGGTGCCTTTGAACTCTTCATCTTCCTGTTTTTACCTCCCTAGTGCTGGGGTGCTATTTCACCCAGGTTTTGTGACGCTGAGGATCTAACCCAGAACTTCTCGTATGCCGGGCAAGCACTCTCCTAGCCGAGTCATCCAGCCCCACTGAGTTTTGGGGGGAGCCTTATGACGCAGAAGCACACAGGTTGTTACGGCAAACCAAAGACCATGAGAGTCCAATTCCCCTGGTGACAATTTATTCCTTGTTATTGGTCTCGTTTCCAGAGCCAGGAGCCTTAAGCTCTCGAAGTTCATGCCTGGTTTTTTCCCTTCTCCTGGCCTGCAAATATATGCTCAGCATTTGCATTTTGATTTGCTCGGCTCCATTTCCCTGCCAGATCTTCCGCGGAGGAGGAGCCGGCAGAGCCTTATAATCACCAACGTGACTTTATTGTCACATATATATCTCAGTTAACGCCGACATGATTGTTCTTGCTGACGTAACCCGAGCTAAGAATTTTCATAGCCGAGGATTGATCATTCCTTAATGGAGAGCCGAAGGAAATACGGCTCCCCACTGCCTTCCAGAAGTCAGAGCAGAGAGGCAACGGGATGAGGTAAATAAAAAACCAAACCAAGCCAAATCACCACATGTGCTATTTTAGAAGACACCATCTTATTTTTTTTCCCTTAAAAAGAGAAACTATTATTGCTTCAGAGTTTCTTTTATAATAAATATCAATAAAATTGTTTGGGAGTTTTAAAAAAAAATCCATGTTTCTTGGATATGAACTTTCAGGTGAAATTTTTATAAAATTGCTCTGTAGTCTACTGTGTGCATTTTTACAATATTCAGGTATAAATTATATCACATCACATTATAAATTGTTATTAAAATGATCTGTAGTGTAGCAGGGAACTTAAACATAACTGTAAAAATGGAAATAAAAATCTATTAATGCAATAAACCTACTTAATAAAAGTTACTTTCATATTCAAAAACAAAATATTAAGGCGTGCTTCAGATCTGAAAGTCAAAAATGAAGGAATAAATTAGCGGGGGTTAAGAGCCTTGCAGCAGCTGACTAACAAAGCTCCCGGGGATTATAAAATTTCATGCTCTCGTAATAAAAAGGATAAAGGATCGGCTAGAAGACCACTAAAAGTTCAAATAAATGAACATAAGAGAGAGAGAGAGAGAAAGTCTGACATGACTGAGACGGCTAATGTGTAAAGACCGGAGAGATGGTATTAAAGTGCTGGGGTCCGGAATTAAATGCAAAATGAATTCGGGGAGGAGATTAATAGAAAATTATAAAGGTAAATGAGTTCGGTTTCAGGGTTTCAGAAAACTTTAGCTATCTCATTATTTTTCTTAGCACTTAAGGAGAAGCAGAGAAAGACAAATTAAAACTGGGGCACAAGCCACACTGGAGTGAGTGGGAGAGCCAATTACTTCCTAACCCCATCCCCACCCATCCCATGTCCCCTAGACTTGACCTTCAGTTGTTCAGTGCCACACTACAGCCCCCAATAAAATAAATCTTCTCAAGATCCTTTGCAGCACATTGGGGGACATGAATCTGAGTCTTTGTTGGAGTATGTGGGAAATGTGTTTAACTGGAGGTGGGCGTTTCTTTGCCTCCTTCCTGATGGCTGGAATGTGTTTGCCACAGGAGGCACCTAGAGGACAGGCTGGAAGGAGCCTGGGACCCTGCTGCTGTGACCCCCGTGTTCCTTAGTGCCAGACTGGAGAAACTCCAGCCAATGTCATTTTGGGTGTGGGATCCTCAAAGTCAAAGCAGACATTACCGGAGTGGACTTCTGTCTACAGGCCTGCGGCGGCAACGCTCAGGAGCTTCAGGGGCAGAGGCAGGGCTGCGGTTGGAGTTGCTCAGGATGTGACCCTTCTACGAGGTGGTACTGATGCCAGAGGCCGGTCACCATATGCCAACGTCTACTCCAACCAAACTTTAGCACATGAGGTTGGCAGGGGCCGAGGAGATGGTTCACTTGGTGAGATACTTTGCCTCGCGAGCATAAGGACTGGACTTGGATCGCCAGAACCCATGAGAAAGGCCAGGCATGACGGCACATGCTTGTAATCCCGGCATTGGGGAGGCAGAGATAAAGAGGACCCCTGGGCTTCGCTGGCCAGTCTCCCTAGACAATTTGGAGAGCTCCGGGCTCACGAGAGACCACTTTGCAAGGGAAAGCAGAAGGCATCCTAGGAATGACACCCAAAGTTGGCACACGTATGCAAGAGGAAAGAAGCCTGGTGGTGACGTTAGGGTTAGGCTTCGAATTTGACATGACTTCGCTGCTTTGAAAGGTTTGCTGTTCTCATAGGGAGATGGAAGAAACGTCAATGAAGGCTAAGGTCCTTATCTGTATCTTATCTGTAGAAACGTGAGGAAGGACGATGGGGGGCGTGTCTATGTAGAGATGGGGAGCCGGCACAAGCCCTACCTGAACTTTAGCCTCCATCTTGTGCCCATCTTGGTGTCTCCACTGCCTCTTCTCTTTCAGCTTGTGGAGGCAGGATTTCATGTAGACCAGGCTGACCCAGTGTAGACAAGGATAATCGTGGACTCCTGAACCTCTCATCTCCATCTCCCAAGTGCTGGGAACACGGGTGAGCAGCAACCCATTTCGTTTTATTCCCTTCTGGGATGAAACCCCAGGGCTTTGCACATGCAATGCGCCACTCTACCCTTGGACTTCTGTGTGCCCCCTTCCCCCACTGCTCTTGATTTCCTCTTCCTGTTTATTGCAGCAGTTGGAACGGGCACTTGGCACTTGTTTGCTCTTCAGGAAACACCTCCCACCTTGGCTATAGAATGTTGATTTTTACAAAATCTCAAATGTTTGATTTTACCAATAAATACTTGGGTACTAGCAGGTAAAAGCCTGCTAGCTCAGAGAGGCAGAGAAAGCATCCACTGACCTTTCTTCCTCTTCAGCCAAAGTCCCAGAAGGAAAAGGGCAGCCCTTCCTCTTCAGACTATTTAAAACAAACAAACAAAGAACCCTCAAACTGAATGTCCCTTCCTTCTACTTCCTGTGTGTCACTCTATCCGTCCTCCTGACCTCCTCTTATTCTCTATGGTTTTTTTTCTCTCTTTCCTACGTTCACTCTCTGTCATCTGGTTGCTTGCTCTGCCTCTTGACCAATGGTCGATTTTATTTAAGTCAAGCAGAAAGCTCTTGGATTAAAGGTGTGTGCTAGGGCTGAGCCACACCACAACTAGAAACAGGTTTGTTTTCCCCCAGTAAATAACACAACCTCGGGGTTCACAGTGTGATCAAATATCTTACAACAATAGAAGGGGCCTTTTGTCCTCAGTCCAGATGGAGTTTCCATCATCCTGAACAGCTGCTGATACAGGGAAGTGCTTCCAGAGAGAACAGTGGTAGACTTCCCTAGAACCCTTGTGGGAGGGAATTTCCTAAACTTTCCTTTCTTGGGTTCTCCTGTAAGTCCCCAGAGCATGCATGTCTCTCAGCACTGTCGGTTCCTCCTGTGGGTTCCCAGGCGCCTGCCTTTCCATACACTGTGCAGCTTTCCAGTTTCTCCTTTTCATCCTCCCACAATTTTTAATCTTTGCATTGTTGTTAGTTGTGCCCTGGACACTAGAAATACAGCAGTGAATAAAACCTGCAGGAATGTGTTTGTTCATGGCCCTGCCAGCTTTCTGCTTCTTTTTCAAGACAGGGTTTCTCTGTGTAGCCCTGACTGTCCTAGACTAGCTTTGTAGACCAGGCTGGCCTCGGGCTCACATCAATCTGCTTGCCTCTGCTTCCCGGAGTGCTGGGATTACAGGCATGCGCCACTGCACCCAGCAAGGTTGCTGGCTCCTAACGTGCCCTTATGGAACAGTTGGTTGCTCAGGCTCAGTGGTGTATGACACTGATATTGGCCTTTGATTTTATATGATTACCATTTCTTTTCTCATGGATCTAGACATGCTTGTGAAACTAACAATGACCTCAAAAACAACTCTAGATACAACAAAGAGGACAGGAGCAGCAGAGGCTAGCGTAGAGGGTCAGCAGGAGACAAGAAAACATGGCTCTTGGTCAGTAAACATAAATGATGACTTGGATATGTCTCAGTTACTATTCATGAACATGGAAGAAAAAAATATGTGGTAAACACAGCAAGGGAAGAAACGATAATTTAAAACAGAAAGAAGCCCAGCAATGGTGGCGCATGCCTTTCATCCCAGCCCTCGGGAGGCAGAGGCAGGTGGAGCTCTGAGTTCGAGGCCAGCCTGGTCTACAGAGTGAGTTGTAGGACAGCCAGGGCTACACAGAAAAACCCTGTCTCAAAAAAACCAAAGCCCCAAACCCAAACAACAAAACAAAAACAACAACCAATCAACCAACCAACCAACCAACCAACCAACCAACCAACCAATCAACCAATCAACCAACCAATCAACCAATCAACCAACCAAAACCCCAGAAAGAAACGTGCAGGCTGTGTGGGAGGTGGAAGTTCATGAAAGACATGCCCTTTACTCACACCAGACTCCAGCTCTTTCAGGCTTCCAACACAGACTGAAGACCGGGGCCTCTCTTGGTGTCCTCTAGGTCTTCAGAGAAAGGTTGAAACTGCTTAGGTATCCAGGCTTGTTTCAGCCATCATCACCATGCCAGCATCAGCAACCCAGACTCCGTCATGCTAGCCAACCTAGCAATCCCTCGTTTATACTTAGTCTGCATACTAGGGTCCGAGAGCTGTCTATAGAGCAGCTCTGGTGAATGACAGTGTATGCACCTGGTCCCAAGGATGCCACACCTACCCTCATGGTCAGCTGAAAGCAGAGAGCCCGTCATGCAATTCTCCAATCACTGTGTTCAGCCATGTACTTGGCATGTAGTAGTCTCTTTAGTAACGGTAGCGCTCTTTTCTTTAAACTCTACTTTAATGGGGGGTGTTTAGACCTCAATCAACCTTCCTACCTCCGAACCCTATATAGGAGAGAGAAGGTTAGGTGACAGAAGAGGCCCCTTTATTTCTCCCAGGATTTTAGGGTTGAAGGGTCTTTGTGGCTATACCAATCTCCATCAACAGCAGATGCAGCCAGCAGTCTCCTCCAAGCCGCTGTGCCCCGAAGCATTTCTCTCCGTCTGTTTGCTCCAAACTGCCACACCATCCGTCTCTGGTCTCTTCAAATTGCTACACGCCTTGCCACGCTCTCTCTGCGCTCTTATTTATACCCTCAGAGCCCTAGACCACGTCCCTCTCCGTGCTGCAGGAGGCAGGCCATTACCTGCTGGCAAAAGTCACGCCCTCATGAGACAATTAACAGCTGTGGACAAACTAAAGCTCAAACTGAATCCCTCACTTGGGATTAAAACAAAAACATATTTACATAGCACAACTGAGTTTACAGAGAACCTCAAACTTACATTATAAGAAGCCATCAGTTGTGTTGGACTGATCATCACTCCATGCACCTCCCTAAATCTCTCATGATTTATTGGTAAAATTTTTCCTTTAATTAGTGAAAAAAAAAAGGAGAAAGTTTTCCTGTGAGTTTATCAATTATTCACCTTACAAAGCCCTCTGAGCTCTTCAAGCACACTGTAAATAATTTACATCACGGACTCCTGTGATTTCAAATTTGTTTATTAATGTTATCCTGGAGATAGAAAACAAACTAAGTAAATCCACACTAACTAACTCTGCAAATCATTTAGAATAAAAGGAAACTATCTTTTCTTCTTCTCCCTTGAAGATGTTGAGCTCTGGTTTATTCTCGTGGTAAAGCAAAGAGTTCCGCTGAACTGAGCTGTGGCGTGCCTGCCTTCACCATTCATTGGCTTCCTGCCAGACACCAGGTAAGGAGTCAGTAGCGGGGAATCCACCTCTCCACACCTATGGTGGTTTGAATGAGATACCACCACTTGCTGTTTTAGGCACCCAGCTGATGGAACTGTTTGGGTAGGTTTAGGAGGTGTGGCCTTGCTGGAGCAAGTATGTCACTGGAAATGAGCTTTGAGGTTTCAGAAGCTATGCACGATTTCCAGGGCTTTCTTCTTGCTTCCTGTTTGTGGTTTGACACGTGAGTTCTCAGCTGCTGCTTCTGCCACCTGCCACCTGGCACCTGGCATGTGGCACCTGACACCTGGTACCTGCCACCATGGACTCTTAGCCGTCTGGAACCAAAAGCACATAAACTCCTTCTATAAATTGTCCTTGTCATGGTGCCTCTGTGAGCGCTGGGATCAGGGATCAGGGATCAGAGAGGGCCTGGTATGTTGAGGAAGCCTCCAGACGCCTTGCAGACAGTCCCAATCAGAGCCATATTCCTGGCTCTGATAAATCCTGCACTCATGACATTAGCATCTGAGTCTAGGGATGGTGAGATCATCAGTGGGTAAAAGCACTTGTCATGCAAGCCCAGTGACCTGAGTTAGATTCCCAGAGGCCACGTAAAGAGCCAGACATGGTGGCATGCATTTGCAATGCTAACATTCCTGAGTGAGATGGGTTTTTTTTGGGCAGGGTAGTCTCCCAGATGCTTGTGGGCCAGGTGGTGTAAGGGAGACCCTGCCTTAAACACAAGAAGAACAAGGTTGGGGTTGTGAATGTAGGCTTAATGGAAACAGGACAGCACTGAGTGGCAAACACCTGAGTCACAATGGCTAAACGCAGGGATCACCAGTGGATGCTAACACTGGTAAGCGAAACTAAAATGAAAATCAGGTTGTCTACATAGATTCCCTAGTCCAAAAGGAGATGCCAGGGGGCACACACTAGAGAGGGGGCAAGAGGAACTCTGTAGTAAGTAAGAGAACTGCCAATGCTGCCTTCACCATGAGTACATGAAGTTAGGAAACTGCCAACAAACACATCCTGACCCCACACATGGTTGAGGAACCACAGGCTGCTGCGGCTCTCTCTGATTTAAGTGTGGGTCCTCAGTCCAATCACCAGAACCTCAGGCAGACCCAGACTGAGGGACTGTGTGTGTGTGTGTGTGTGTGTGTGTGTGTGTGTGTATGGTCCTCTTTGAACATATCAAGGTCATGATAGACAAAAGTAGACCAAGGGTGAGAGGCACAGAAGCTAAGGAGTTCCGACCATGGCGAGAGAGAGGGACTAAACTTAGGACTAGGGAACGAATAGTGATGTCAGGGCACTTGTAATGCTTCAGCAATCTCTGTAAATTATTTAATCATTACTACTTTGGTGTTGGTGCCTGCCTTCAAACCTATTTATTTCCCATTTTATGCTTTTGAGTGTTTTCCTGTGCGTGCAGTGACTGTGGAAGACAGAAGAGAGCATCGGAGCCATTAGACTTGGAGTTACAGATGATTGTGAGCTGTTGTGTGCGTGCTGGGAACTGAACGTAGGTGCCCTGGAAGAGTGGCAGCCAGTGCTCTTAACCATTGAGCCATCTCTCCAGTTCTTGTTTTTCCTTATTGGACTATGGGTCTGAGGATGTGGCTCAGTAGGGAGAGCAGTTTACTAGAGTGCACAAACCTTAGCTGCTGTGTAATTAAGAATGATCACTCACACCTCTACTCTTATCAAGGAGTTCAAGGACATATTCAGTTATGAATTCCAGGTCAGCCTTGATTCATGAGACTCTGTCTAAAAGAAGAAGAAGAAGAAGAAGAAGAAGAAGAAGAAGAAGAAGAAGAAGAAGAAGAAGAAGAAGAAGAAAAGAAGAAGAAGAGGAAGAGGAAGAGGAAGAAGAAGAAGAAGAAGAAGAAGAAGAAGAAGAAGAAGAAGAAGAAGAAGAAGAAGAAGAAGAAGAAGAAAAAATCACATCCACACAAAATAGTAACTGGACTATGTGGAGAATTTGTAACATCTGGGGAATTTTTAGAGAGGGGTAGGACCAGGGAGGTTCATGGCTTTTGAAACGTTTCTCCTGTCAGTTTAAAATAATCTCAGAATGAAATATTAAGGGAAAATAAATCCTAAAAGCTGCACTTTCCCCTAGTTCTCACTTAGGGATTGTCTTTTTCTTGGGCGTGAAATTCGATAATGCCTGGGACAGTTTTGGTTGTCTTGGCAGGGGTGAGTGTGACTGGGACCTGGCGCAGGGGGTGGGGTGCGGACTAAAAGCACCCCACAGTGCACAGGGTGGACCCCCCCCCCGGTGGTCCTAGTCTGACCCCTGCTTTGACTGGGACACTGTTCTGAAGTAGCTCAGTTTACAGGACTGTCAGGAGGAGTCAGCAGTGACACAGCATGCCACCCGCCCTGTCCGTGAGTGTCTGTCTGTGACACCAGAATGTGAGTTTTCCTTTCTGCCTCGTCTCACATTGTGGAATCTTGAGTTTGCGGGCAGCAGTGACTCCGGGTTAGAGGTGCCTGGTGGGTGGGGGTTTTGTGACCGCACACAAGTGGCGGGACACCATTGATAGCAATCAGTTTCCTGGTCCAGGGCACGCACGTCCTCCTGACCGTTTATAATGAGAAAGAGAACATTGCTGAGTTCTGGAGGGGACTTCTGTCAGGCACTGCCTGGTGGGCTTAGGGAAGAGCCGATCCTTCATTAATTAACCTTCACTTTCTATGTAGAGTCACCGATTCAGATGCAGATAATTAAACCAAGGTCACTTCAAGGATGGACAGGGGGAAAAACAGCCATTGCAAAGAGGGAGAAGTTTTGGGTGGAGGGTTTGGGATTCTATTTTTATCTCTGGGCAGAACTGCAGAGTCATCTTTTCCTCACTTGCAACTTTCTTTCTTTCTTTTTTTTAAGTGGGAGAGTGTTAAGTTCACCTCAGAACCAAATCTCAGGAAAATTTTAAAGATTTATTAGGCTAGTCACATCATGTGTTTCTCAGAAATAAATGTTGAGAGAAAAATTTAATTTAAGGTAAATGCATGGTGCAAAGGAAAGAATATAGAATTATGCTGGGGACAGAAAAGTATGTTTAGGGAGCACAAGGAGGGGCTTTATTTTTATTTATTTATTTTAAAATTTTAGTGTGTGTGTGCGTGCGTGCTTGTAGGTGTCGGGTGACAATTTTCTCCAGTCCTTTCTCTTCTTCCACGTGCATTCTCCCAGCTCTGTGAGTGACAGGTGCTTTTATTTGCTGAGCCTTCCCACTGGTTCATGGTGTACTTTTAAATTACTGTGGTCTCTGAGTTGGAGTTATATGTCTCTTGGTTTTGTTATACTGTTTGGGGGGGGGGTGAGGTAGTGTAGAACACGGGTTATATAGGCAGGAGTTGTCATGGGCACAGCTAGGAATACTCAGTTTACTGCTGTCTTGGGCCTTGATCTTCTCCTCTGTAAAATGGGTCTAATGTCAGTCCCACGCCCACGATTGCTGAGAGGAAAGTACCAGGAAAGAACCCATCCTTAGGGTTACGGGGACACAGTTGCCCAATAAGCAAAACTCGCAGTGTGCCAGGCGCTGTGGCCGCCGTGAGGGTTTCTTGTTTGCCGTGAGCTTTTTGCGTTAGGAGCTACGGTTGCTCAGAACGTCATAAGTGACGCAGCTATTAGGCAGGGAGTTGGGAATTGAACCCACTATTCTGTGCCATTCCAGAGAATTGTGAATTCTTAATTCACCTCACACGAAATTTTCAGTATGTGGTTAAAGTGAGCATAGTATGGCATAATTTCCTGGTAGAAGTGGGTCTTGCCGGGTGGAAGCAATGACCCTTTGAGGCCCCACCAGTGGTGAGATGCTGTCAAGTGTTCTAGTCACTGGGAAACAGCGCCACCTAGTGTGCAGATAAGGGATGACATGATAGCCTGTGTGTTCTGGAGACCAGGTGGATTCTGTCTCTTATCTTGGCTTCTAAAATTTACTTTATAAAACAAAAGTGCTTGCCATGTCATAGACTCAAAGCCATTTCCTAGTTCTGACAGGGATGTATTTAGAACTGAAGTGTTACATTAGAGTTACAGTATTACAATGGAAGGCAGCTCCATCTAGCTTATTAGTGTCCCTTAGAGGAGACGTATGAATCTCTCAGCTTGCCCTGCTGAGCACTTTACTTCAGTCATAACGACGAAATGCTTAATTTGTTAAACATATACAGAATCTGAGGCAGAGCCATTCGGTATATCTAATATCGCCTGCAGTTATTAAAGTCAGTTTTTATCTGTTTAAACAGGTCATTAAAAAAAAAAAAAAAAGCAGAGGCTGAGATAAAGGGCCATGTCCCTTCCCTGAGATGTTTAACAATTTCTGATTAAGAGGCAGTGCAAGCCAGAAGCAAGAACAGCTTAACAGGCAGGAATCAAGCCCTGACCTGGCTGCCTTTGAGTCCTGTTAAGGCTGAGCAACACCCAAGTCACAAAAATCTCCTCATTAATTGATGTGACAACTGTTTAAGTTAGAAGTCTTTGCACCTGACCACAAGTCTAGGCATTTCTGAAGATTATGGACTTGGTTCACCTGAGTCCTCCCGACCATCTGCTCAGGGCATGCCTCGTTCATTGAACTTTGGTTCTCTGATTTCTTTTTCTTTTTCCATGTAATGTCCATCACAAGATAGAAAGAGTCTGCTGTGGTAGAAGCCAAGGAACTCAGTACAGAACCTCTGGCTTTTAGGGAGTAAATATGAATTCCTTACATTACAGAAAAATACTATTTTAATATTTATAAAAGCATTTATTTATTTTTATTCTCCATGTGTATATGCGCCACATGGGTGTAATGCTTATAGAGACCAGAAGAGGGCACCGGATCATCTAGAACTGGAGTTATAGATGGTTGTGAGCTGTCAAGTGGGTGCTTAGAATTGAACCCAGGTCCTCTGGAAGAGCAGCTAGTGCTCTTAACCGCTGAGCCACCTCTCCAGACCCACTGTTATTATTTTTAAAACTGATTTTGTTAATCTAAAAAGGACTGGGAGTGCTATGGAATGATTTTTAAAATAAGTCTGAACCTGTACAGATTTCTTATTTCTCACACATGAGCATTACTTTTCACTTCTGTGACAAGTAGCTACTAGTCAGTGACTGGGTGTGGTGGCGGACACTTTTAATCCCAGCACCGAGAAAGCAGAGGCAGGTGGATTTCTGTGAGCTTAAGTCCGGCCGGGTCTACAGAGTGAGTCCTGGGCCAGCCAGGGCTATGAAGTGAGATCCCTTTCTAGCAAAACAAAACACGAAATGAAATGAAACAAAACAAAAGAAAACAGAAAGGGGGAAAATGCACTGGGCTGATGGTTTTAGAAGCTCCGGTGTGTGTGTGTGTGTGTGTGTGTGTGTGTGTGTGTGTGTGTGTGTGTGTGTGATAGGCTTGGTGGCAAGCTCCTTTACCTGCTGAGCCATTTCTTCTACTTTGAAAGACATTGACAATGCCTAGATCTTGAAGTGTCTCCTCCACGCTTTCTTCCTGTAGTCTTAAAGCTCTTTCTTCTGTTTCCAGCTGATTTTTTGCCTAGGGTGACAGACAAGGACCTAGTTTCATTTTCACATGGGACTGTCCAGTTTTCCCAGAACGATTGAAGAGATTGTTTTTTTCTCCGTCAAATGTATATTTTTGGTACCTTTGTTGAGACTCGGATGGCAATGGCTGCGCAGCTTTATTTCTGGGCCCTCTCTTCTGTCACATGGCTTTCTCTGCATGTCTGTTTTTGAGCCTTGTCTCTCTGTCTCTCTCTTTAGCTCCTTGCTTTGAAAGCAGCTGGCCGCCATATTACAAGGTGACTCTGTGCAGATCTCTGTGGGGGGGGGGCGGGGACAGGTGAGGCACAAGTGTGGGAGAGGGATCGGAAGAAGGTGTCTCGATACCCCAAAAGCTTTCAGATAAGACCTCACTGCCGAGGGAGTCCTGACTGTAACCGAATTCCAGACACCCAGACATAGAGACCCTCAGTGAGTGGTTTGGAGCCCTGTCTGGATCTTGTGCTTTCAAAGTCACGAGATAATAATGTATCTTTGCTGTTTTAAGCTGTGGAAGTTGGGGCAGACTGCCCTACAGTAATTAGTAAATATTATAACATATTATTTGCCAAATTGCAAAGAATTCTGGGGCAGGAAGATGGCACAGTGGTCAAGTTCTCGCTGCATGAGCACAAGGACCTAAGTTTGGGTCCCAGGCGTCCAGGCGAAGAGGCCGAGCATGGCACGACATATCTGTAACCAAGCCCCAGGTCAGCAGAGACAGGTAGATGTCCAAGGCTCACTGGCCAGTCAGTCCAGCTGAAACAGTGAGCCCCAAGGGTAGGGAGAGAGCCTGTCTCGGAAAAGTAGTAAAGAGCAATAGAGGAAGACACCCAATGTTGAACTTTGTCACACACATGCGTGCGTGCACACACACGCGCGCGCACACACACACACACACACACACACACACACACACAGATACGCTTCCCCTGAAATATACAGGCTTCTAAATTCTAAATATATGTGGTCCCCAAAGCATCCCAAAAAGCCTGACTGGCAGTGAGTGTTTCCGTAGCCCTTGCTTCACAGTGTGCTTATGTTAATTAAATGATGGAGTATTTGTGATGTGCTTAGAACAGGGACTGATAGGTTGAACTCATCAATAAGTAGCCGCTGCCTTCAGTCTCACAGAGGTTTGTGCCTTTGCCATTTGCTAATTAGAGTCCAGCACAGATTCAGGTGTTCCCATCATCGCTGTAGGAACACATTATTCTGTAGCCTGTTACCCCTCATCTAACAATATTTTATAGTCTTCCATGTCAATATAGGCTTAAGTTATTATTTTTAATTAACTAAATTCCCCACTGATCAATATTTATATAATTTCTAGTTGTTTTTTTTTTTTTTTTTTTTTGTCATCGTGGACAATGCCGGAAAAACATCTGGAGAGTATTTTCAACTCGGCTGAGAAGTCAGAATCTAATATTTAAAAAAGACAGCTTTCCAGCGGGCGTGTAATTTACACACAGTGAGAGTCGCTGTTTTCGGGCGTATGGTTCTACGTGCTTAGTGGACGTGAGTCAGAGTAATTGGGGCTGTGATCGAGCTGCACAACCATCCTGCTATCACTGCACACATTCAGGCTTGCCCACTGTCTTTTATTTAAAAAAGTAGCAGCTAAGAAACCACTTCATCAGTGTACCATTTGCAGCCATCATCCTGAAAGCCCCTCCAACCCCCAACATCAAAGAGAAACAACGTAGTTAAGCTGGAAAGGGTCTTCAATGACTCTCTGGTTTTTAAACCTTTGCCAAAAGTGTGTGGGCTTAATTAAGTTAAAATATTTCAAAGGAAGCGTGGTTGTAATAATTTGTTTACAACACAAGCCCGTTTTGATCATGGATGTTCACTTTCCTAGATGCCCTGTATCATTCTTGGGATGAGTGATAAAGTAAATTAACTTTGTGTAGAAAAAAATACAGGAAATTAAAGCAGTACCTGGGGTGAACTGCCTGACTCACAAGGGATGGATATAGTTGTTTTTTTTTTTTTTTTTTTTTTTTTTTTTGAGTGCGGTGAACAGGACTGATATGCACAGAATCTTGGGAGCTGCCCTGTGGATTGCTTGGATGTTTCGGGTAAAATTAACTGAAATGATAGCTTTCAAAACATGCCCGGTGTCCTGCTCTCTGGTCTCCTCATGGACCTCTGGGAATCCAGGAAGCCGCGATTCTAGCCTGCTTTGATTGGCTAGAAAACTCAAGGGCGAGGCCCTGCACCTGAGCTCTGGACATGCCAAGCCCGAAGCAATTTAACAGCACCTTGCCAATTGTTCTTTCCCACAGATTCTCCTTTGCTTTGTGGAGAAGACAGAGAGTCAATCTGGCTGCCTTCCCACAGCCCACATCTCTCATGGTTTCCTCTGTATCCTGCGGCTTCATTTTATTTTCGTTTGATGCACCATTACTGTTAAAAATGAGTAGCTGGACTGGTATCAGTGACAAGTAGCCAAGGTGACCTGGGTAGTGACTTGGAATCTCTAAGTAAAGCAAGAACCTCCGACCCATCGTCTTTTCAAATAAAGAACCGATGGATGAATTCACAAAGTCCCACACTGGAGAGCACGGCCCTGCTCATTTTATCTTTAGATTGTTGGCCCCAGGTGTCCCCAGGTGTCCCCTGTTGTAGGAAAGCTGGACCACACTGTAGCCAAACATCAGGGCTGAAGCACAGAGCATCCCTGGGAAAACTCACAGAAAAGAGTTAATTGCAAAACGTGCCCCCAAGTAGCTAAACAAATTAACTTGCCATACTGGATTATAGGTGCTAAACCAATTACATTTTAGGAGGCGTCTGTCAAAAGTTGCAATTTTTATTTTTGGAGTAGTTAAAAGTAAGACGTTCTGAAAGTTGTTAAACAGCAAGGACTGATGGCCTCTGGAGACAGGCTTGAAAACTGTGTTGAGAAATTATCAGCAACGGCTAAGAAGACCCTGTCAGCTGTGCCTCATTCCTCCCACCAGCAAATTTTATGGATCCCACACTGACTGGCATTGCTGAATTATAATTATTAGGACAACATTTATTCTTAAATAATAAGAAAGCAGAAATATGGATAGGAATTGTAACAGAAACAGACACTGATCGATTGGTCAATTGTGTTTTGTGCGTGCGTGTGTGTGTGTGTGTGTGTGTGTGTGTGTGTGTATGTGTGTGTCTTCCTCAGTTGTTCTTGTCTTCACTTGTCTGGAGCCTGTGGATCAGGCTAGACTGGCTGGTCAAAGAATCTCCAGAAGCCCTCTGGCTGACTCCCCAGCACTGTGGCAGGGACATATTCCTGTGCTCAGCACTCTATGTGGGTGCTGGGACTCTGAATGGAGCTCTTCATGTTTATGTGCAGACACTTCCCACTGAGGCATCTTTTCAGCCCTCAGAGGTGGGTGTTTTAAGAAATGTTTAGGGGCTGGAGAGATGGCTCAGTGGTTAAGGGCACTGACTGCTTTTCCAAAGGACCCTGGTTCAAATCCCAGCACCCACGTGGCAGCTTACAACTGTCTGTAACTCTAAAGATCTGATTCTCTCACACAGATATATATGCAGGCAAAACACCAATGCAAATAAAATAAAGGTAAATAAATAAAAAAAAGAGAAATGTTTAACATGATTGGATGCTCTATGATATGACTTCTCTCTTAGCTAGTTTTTAGGGAAATAGAAACGTAAACACTGATATACACGCAGATATATTATGCTGTTGGTGATATTTTTGCAGATGCAGTCACTTCATGAAAAATTAGAAAAAATAAAAATCTAGGAAGAACACAGTATTTGCCTATACTACCCTGCAGAGCTATCAGGAATTGGTGATATTTTATTTCTATTCACAGTTTTTTCCTTAGATATGCATAAGATTTAATGAAATTGGTAGCTTATTTTATTAGCTGTTTTTAAAAAACAATATCCATGATAATTTCCCAGAGTCCTTAAACAAACAGAATATGTTAAAGGCCCTCTGTAACTAATTTTGCTGGGTGTTGCCACGGTCTCCCCATTAGCAGCATGACCTCATCCTTTAAAATGACTCTGTGTGTGTGTGTGTGTGTGTGTGTGTGTGTGTGTGTGTATGTGTGTGTGTGTATGTGGTATGTGTGTGGTGTTTGTGAGAGTGTGTATATGTGTGTAAGTGTGTGTATGTGTATAAGTGAGTGTGTGCATGTGTGAGAGTGTGAGCATGTGTGAGAGTGTGTATGTGTATGCGTGTGTGACACACTCCAGTCTATAGGAACATAAGGAAAGGTTTTAGCATGCCTTCAAAGCAGAGGTCTTGTGAGTTTATACTTGGATTGACAAGGAATGCTTTTTTTTTGTTCACATTTTGCAATCTTCTTCGCATTCTTTGATTTCATAATGATTGGGGTCAGATAAAGTTGATCCTCCCCTTTTTTTTTTTCATTTTTAATGAGTGTTCTTTTCTTTTGTGAATTGTCTGTTTATGGTCTGCACTTGTTCTCCAAAGGCATGCCGTTTACTTTTGTTTTTTCTTATCTATCCTGATGGCTTTGAGACAGGGTTTCAACATTTAGAACACATCTGGTGAATACACTAAACTTATTCCTAACTGTTTTTTTTCAGTCAACTCCCTTGAACTTTCTAAAAAAAAATATCATGTAGTCTGCTGATTCTGCTGATGCTTCCACCTTATACTTTCCAACAGGTATCACCCTGGACTGAATAATAATTGACTGCAGCAGCAGGGGAAAGAGAGAGAGAGAGAGAGAGAGAGAGAGAGAGAGAGAGAGAGAGAGAGAGAGAGAGACAGAGAGAGAGACAGAGAGAGAGACAGAGAGAGACAGAGAGAGACAGAGAGACAGAGAAACAGAGACAGAGAGACAGAAAAACAGAGAGACAGAGAGACAGACAGAGACAGACAGTCAGAAAGAGAGAGAGACAGAGAGAGACAGACACACACACAGAGACAGAGAGAGAAAGAGATAGACAGAGACACACACACAGAGACAGAGAGAGAAAGAGACAGACAGAGAGAGAGACAGAGACAGACACAAAGAAAGAGAGACAGAGAGAGAGACACACACACACAGAAAGAGACAGACAGAGAGAGACAGACACAGAGAAAGAGTGAGAGAGAGAAGAGAGAGAGAGAGAGAGAGATGGAGAGAGAGAGAGAGACAGGCAGACAGACACACACAGACACAGAGAGAGAGACAGACAGACAGAGAGACAGACAGACAGAGAGAGAGAGACAGAGAGAGAAACAGACACACACACAGAGGGGGAGAGAGACAGAGAGAGACAGAGCGAGAGGGAGAGAGAGCTAGAGATAGATAGAGATATAGATATAGATAGATAGAGAGAGAGAGATAGAGAGAGAGATAGAGATAGAGAGAGAGAGAGAGAGAGAGAGAGAGAGAGAGAGAGAGAGAGAGCAGAGGCAGGTGGGTTTCTGAGTTCCAGGCCAATCTGGATCTATAAATCTACAAATCAAATTCAAGAGAGTCGAGGCTACACAGAGAAACCCTGTCTTGAAAAACCAGAAAACAAAAGAAAATAAAACAAAACAGAAAGCATAAAAATAATGCTTCCTGCTCTCATTTAGGAAGGTGCAGTGAATTTTCTTTTGAAGCTTTCGTGTATGGGTGGGTGGAAATTGAATTAACTTTCTAACTCTTGCTGTGGATTGATTTAAACTTGATTTGGAGAGTGGACTCAGGATAAAAGAAAGGCTACATGGGGATCTACAGAGATGGCTCAGCCCTTAAGAACACTTGCTGCTTTTCTTTTCTTTTTTATTTTAAAACAAAACTTTATTGGTAATAGTTTTCAAATATGTTTACAACAGCACACTGTTCAAGAGGAAGTCTCATCCTTAGAAGCACACAGGTTGAACGGCCCTCCTCGCCCACCAGGGGCCCCCCAACCCAGGCCTGAGAGCTCCTCCTTTTGGGGAGAAGTTACAAGAGGGATTAACACAGGGGTAAATGGGATAATTTCCCCAGTAGCTCCCCACCTTTCTATTGAGAGAAAAGCACAATCAGAATTGGGGGTGCAGTGAGTGGGGATGGACAGCTGACAGCTAAGCTAGAAGTGAGGCACCCATGATGGGAGGGGCTTCTTTTTTTTTTTTTAATTTCTTTTTTTTCCTTTTTTTAAAAACACATTTTTATTGAAAGATAAAATAATTCATATTACATCTCATTTTCTATCCCATCCCATACATCCTCCCATTCCTCCCTCCCTCCCACTTTCACCCCAATCCCCCTTCCCTATGACTGTGACCAAGGGGGACCTCCTCCCCCTGAATATGGTGCTAGGGTATCAAGTCTCTTCTTGGTAGGCCATTGGGCCTCCCCAACAAAGGGACGGGAGGGGCTTCTTACGAGGCTGATGCACGGAAGAATTGGCATGAGACCCCTGGAAAAGGGGGCTGGGAGGCTAGCAGCTCAGGGCAAGGTTCAAAGCCCAGTTCCTTCCTTGACAGAGTCAGTTGGCTACCCTGGTCTCATCAGGATGTATTTGGGGGGGGCAAGGGGGTTTGGGAAGGTGGGACAGTTTGGAGGATGGGAGACACTGGTGGAACTTAATTTAAATGAAGATTTAAATAAACAAAACAAAACCGAAAAGCCCCACTAGCAAGCAGCCCTCTGTACATTGTCACTAAAATCTCCCTTTCCAAGTAGGACTGCATGGAAGGCTGACTTTTCTGTCATCTTTAGTGTCCAGTGCTGGAGTGGGGCTGGAGGCTGAATTTGGGTCCCTCTTTCTGTACTCTGCCCCCGGATTCACCAGCAAGGCTGGGTGTGACTAGAGCTAAGACATTCACTGAAAACAGGCAGAGAAGTGTGGGGCAGAATGGAGAATGGGGGAGCAGCTAATGTTACCCCTTCCCCAATACCTGGCTTTCCTGCTCTCCCTAACCCTGGGGGTGTGGAGTGGGTGTTAAATTAGATGCATGGAACTCTAGGGCCCTCTGGCTGTTCGATCCAATCCTCCCACCCCCAAATCGGAAAAAAGGATAGAAAGAAAAAGAAAAAAAGAAAGAAAACCCATGGGGCACAAACACACCCCTAAAACTCAGTAAACTCCTTGCCATATTTCTCATTGATGGAGACCCGGATCTCTTCCTCCTCATAGCAGTCAAAGTTACTCGTGTCCCCGGGGCCTTTAAACTTTGGTATGAAGGGAGCTTCCACCTTTCTCTGATAGATGGCAATCCAGTCAGTCGTGGCAAACCACTTGTGGTTCTTGATGTCATTGACCCCATTCTTGAGGTTTCCAAAGTGCTTGGTGAGATCCACCTGCAGAAGGTTCCGTAGCAGGTCCTTCAAGTCAGAACTGAAGTGAGATGGGAACCACACCTTCCCAGAGACGATTTTCTCGTAGATCTGGATAGGCTGGTCGGCGAAGAAGGGTGAGCAACCAGCAGCCATCTCGTAGATGAGGACCCCGAGGGCCCACCAGTCCACAGCCTGGTTGTAGCCTTTGCTCAGGATAATCTCGGGGGCCAAGTACTCAGGGGTCCCACACAAGGTCCAAGTACGGCCTTTCACACGCTTGGCAAAACCAAAGTCTGTCACCTGAATGTAGCCCTGCTGGTCGATGAGAAAGTTTTCGGGCTTCAGGTCCCAGTAGATGAGGTCCAGGGAGTGCAGATATTCAAAGGTCAGTACGATCTGCGCCGTGTAGAAATGGGCATGGGGCTCGCTGAACCTTCCGATCCGCCGTAAGTGGGAGAACATCTCTCCACCAGGCACATATTCCATGACTATGTACAAGTTTGAGTTGTCCGTGAAGGAGAATTCAAGTTTGACCAGGAACGGGAAGTTGACGGCCTGCAGGATGCGCTTCTCGTTCACTTGCTGTTTTTCTAGAACGCAGGGTTCAGTGGCCAGCACACAGGTCAGGTGGATCACAATCATTGGTAACTCTTCTGCCTGGTATTGGCTGCAGGATGAAATTCTTCTCGTCTGGCCTGTGCCATCAGGGAAAGCTCCTAGGAGAATGGGCGCCAACATGGTTTGATTTATTGCTTTCTTTCCTAGTAAGTTTTAAAAGTGTGTGAATATATACATAACATAAAACTTGCCATCTCTGTAGTCATCTCAGACTGGTCTGAAACTCATATTAGCTCAGGCTAACCCTTGCCTTAGCATTTCCAATACTGTGTCATGCCTGGCTCAGAATTTCTATTGTTTGTATTGGTGTGTGTGTGTGTGTGTGTGTGTGTGTGTGTGTGTGTGTGTGTGTGTGTGTGTGTATGTGGAAGGTATATGCATCACATAAGTCCAGTGGCTGTGAAAGCCAGAAGAGGGAATTGGGTCCCCTGGAACTGGAGTTGCAGATATTTCTGAGCCACCTTAAGTAGGTGCTGAGAACTGAATTTGGGTTCTCTGGAAAGGCAGCCAGTGCTCTCAACTACAGATTCAAAATTTCCTAATGTAAAACTATTTCTCTAAATTTAATTTCAATTTTGAGATAATTGTGTGTGTGTGTGTGTTGAACTATACATTTTAATTAATATTCTATCTCTTATGCCACTGGAATATCTTACCGTTTATTTTGTATTTGGTCAATTGATTAAACTTTTATTTTTAGCTGTTTTTCAATAAAATCCCTTGAATTTTCTAGAAAATTATAATAGAATCCCCCAATATTTGTCTTGTACTTTTCAATAATTATGTGTTAAATATCTTTCCTTCCTTCCTTCCTTCCTTCCTTCCTTCCTTCCTTTCTTTCTTCAAGACAGGGTTTCTCTGTGTAGCCTCAGCTGTCCTGGACTAGTTTTATAGACCAGGTTGGCCTCAGAGTCAGAGCAATCCACCTGCCTTTGCCTCCTTGAGTGCTGGGACAAATTATTTCATAATAGGACTTTATCAATAACATTCTTTAGGAAAGACATTCAGTAGTGTTGGCCAACAATGCTTTTAATTTCGTCCTTATTTTTGGATTTTATGGGGCTGCTGTTAAGATTTTATAAGTCTGATTTAATGTGGTGGTTTGAAAGAGATGCCTTTTATTTTATTTTGCAAGTTAACTTTCATCTTAAGTTTATTAAGAATGTGTGATGATTCAATGATAAATTCCTCTTGAACTGCCTGTCGCTACTTTTCAGATTAACATGATAAAAATCTCAGCTTTCTTCTGGCTGACATTTGCATCTTAAAGTCCTCTGGAGCTCCAGTATTAATACTTTTTAGAAGGTGATGCTTTTTGTTTTCAACATGAAACTGCACATGAAAAGTGCCTTCTGTACGTTAGGTCCTGTGGAGGACCCAGCACGCACTGGGAACAAGTCAAACACAGTCTTGTCCCTGACGGATCTAATGGTTTGAGGGGGGGGAACTAGAGGAGAGTGAGGGTTAAGAATTCAGGTAACTGTTTCAGCCGGTCACGATTCTCTGAAGCACAGCAAAGCCTCAGTTTTCTTTGTGTGTGCATTTATGTGTTTGTATGTACATGAATGTGTGTGTTTGTGCATATGTGTGATGTATGTGTGGGAGTGTGAATGTGTTTAAGTCTGCATGTGTGATATGTGTGTGTATGTGTGTTAATGCGTGCGGGTGCACCGGTACATGTGTATGCGTTCATATGTGTGCGGGCCAGAGGCCAACTTGGATATCATTTCCCACGTGTTTTCCACCTTTGTTTTCGAGACAGTGTCTGTGTATTGACCTGAAACTTGCCACATAGGTTAGGCTGTCCCGCCGTCAGGCCCTGGTGATCCTTCTGTTTCTGGTCTCCTGGGCACTGATTTTGTGAGCGTGAGGACCTGAGTTTGATCCCTGGCATCTCCATTAAAAAGAAAAAAAAATTTTCCTGTAATACATGCATTACAGTGCTGGAGAGGAGGAGATAAGAGGTCACACACGTTTGCACACCCCTCTGTCCCCCCCACACACAATCAGGAGATAGTATCATATATTGTAAGTTAAAAAGTTAATTGTTGAAAGAAAACTCTTCCTCTTAAAAGTTGACTAGTGTTTATCTTTGTGTGTATGTGTGTGTTGCGCGCGCACCCGCCCGTGTGTGTGTTTGAGAAGATAATCTTGGTCATTGATCCTCGCCTTCTGCTCTCTTTGAGCTGGGCTTTCTCTTGGTCACTACCATGTTACTCCAGGCAAGCATGCCCGTGAGATTTCTGGAATCCTCCTGCCTCACCTCCCGTCCTGCCGCAGAAGCACTGAGGGTACAGGCACACGCTACTGCGTCCAGCTTTGTGTGGGTCCTGGGACTCAGATCGTCTCTCTCATCCAGCAAGTGTTTTACCACAGGGCTGCCTCCTCAGCCTCAGAGCTGTTAATGCTGCTCTTACCAGGGGCGAGAGGAGTGTACTGACAGTCTGTGGGTGTCCCAGGTATAAACCTGGGTCCTGGCCTTTCATAAATCAGGCCAACTATAAACTTTCTTCATGTGGCAAAATCTAAGTCTCTGGGTGATAAAAACCAAAACAAGAGAAAACAAACTGTGGTCAATTACCAATAGTTTCCTGGAATTCTTCGTAACAGGCCACAGAACCACAGTTAAAAGAACTGTTTTGAACATTCCTTGTATGTGTAAAATGCATTTTGATCATATTCACCTATTACTGCCTCCTCCCACCTCTCCCCAGTGTCCTCTGAGCCTGTCCCCTCCAAACATCACACTCTTTATTTTTTTGGGGGGGGGTTAGATTTTTAAGGTCTAGTTTATCTTTACCTTTGTGTATGTTCTTGTCTATGTGGGGCTGTGTGCATGTGCCTGCCAGTACAGGTGCCTGCAGAGGCCAGAAGAGGGCGTCAGGTCAGCGGGAACTGCAGTTAACAAGTGGTTGTGAGTAGTCTGATTTAGGTGCGGGAAACGGAATTCTGTCTTCTGCAAGAGCAGCAAAGGCTCTTAACCACTGGGTTATCTCTCCAGGTCCCCTTCTGGTTACTAGTGAACCCTCAAACTCAATGAATGCTGTCCACATGCTCTTGGGTATAAGACCATCCATTGAGACAAGGGCAAACTGCAAGCAGCTGAGTACCCAGAGAAGAGTCAATGAAGTCATTGACTGCCAGGAGCCCCTCTGCTGAGGGTGGAGTCCCGTGGGACCACCGCTCATTTATGCTGGAATTTTGACTGGTGCAGGTAGGAGCCAGCTTTTTCAATTAAAAAAGAATTTTTTTTTTTATTATAGGGTTTCCTTGAGTAGCCTTGGCTGTCCTGGAACTCACTATGTAAACTAGACTGGCCTTGAACTCAGAGATCCACCTGTCTCTGCTTCACAAGTGTGAGGATCAAAGGTTGTGTGTCACTTGGAACAAGCCTTCGTGTCCCCATTTCCCATGAGGGGAAAAGACTTACTACTTTGAGCCACCCTGTCCACATGACTCAGGAACCCACATCTGGGTAGAGCAATCACTTAGAAGTGCTTTCTCCTGAGCACCTGCATCATCTAAATAAAGGAGGTTCTGGTAAACACAGTGCAGCCGTGGCCGTGAAGCCCTTTCAACTCAAATCCCTCCACAAGCACAGATGAGATCATCTTTGAGAAAAAGATGAGCTGTCTCCCAATGCTCCCTCCCTAGAACAGGCCTTATAAAAATAAATGGGACTCCAAGGTTATGAATGTGTCACAGTAAAGCTGAGTAAGATCTCTCATCTCGCCACAAAGCCTGGACTTCCAGGGTGACACAGGGAAATGACTTCATGGTGCTGGGAGGAAGGCTGTGCGCTGGCAAACTGAAACCTGCCAAGTGAGAGGGGAGAGGGCTGTACGTACCTCCTTCACCGCTGAAGTTCAGCAGCTTGCTTGCAGACACTCCTGCACACATGGCCATGAAGAAGTGCCAGACTCTGTGGTGGTGACACCATATGAGCTCCGGTCACTTGGAACATGGCCAAATTTATAGTCTTGATTATAACACCATTCATTCTCATAGAAACACCACAGACTCATGGCAGATGTGCATTTAGACCCCATGAAGTATTACATGACAAAACAAATCGGGGGGGGGGTATGTCTTACAGCTGGTGGTTAACCAATCGGCAAACATAGAGGTTTGAGTAAGAAATTTCAACTTCCAGCTGAGTGTTCTTTATGGGATTCCTGAGTGTGTGAGTGAGTGGGTCTCTGATTCTTGTGCTTTCTCTTGGGCTCTTTTCCTTCTGTTTGTCTCATCTAATTTCCATGTGATGGTTTCTGTTTTATCTTATTATATTTTATTTTATTATATTTAAAAAAATGAATGAATGAAAAACCTAGCCACTAGGGTAAAGGTTTAACAACTGAGCTGTCACTTATACCAGCTGGGAGAGGGACAGTCAGATTCCTCCAATCAAGTGACACTGGGTACAGTGACCACTCCAGGACAGTCCTCAGATTCAGGGCTAGTTGACCAACACATAATGGATCCCACAGTTTGTGTATGTACGTTTATTTGGTTACAGTTTTGTATTTGTTTTTTGGATATGGTTTTATTTTGTTGTCTTGGTTTTTTGGGGAATTTGTTGTTGTGTTGGCTTTTTGTTCTTGTTTTTGTTTTTTTGAGGAACAACTTTAGTTGGGAGGCTAGGCGAAGGGAGAGGATCAGTAAGGACTCGGTGGAGAGAAAAATATATGATCAAAATATATTTAAATTTACATTTTGTTTTAAATAATAAAAATATAATAAAAAAGAAAGAAATGACACTAGAGACTCCTCTGTTTGTCTGCTTTGTCTTCCGCTCACGGGACCAATGGAGACCTTGAAGCCTTTAGGGTATAGATCCTTGCAGGAAGAAGTAAGTCATGGGGTTGGGGGTGGTGGGTGGTGGGTGGTGGGTGGTGGGTGGGGTGGGGTGGAAGGTGGGTTTTGAAGTTGTATAACCTCACTCCACTTCCTGTTCTCTCTCTCTTCCTGACTGCGAGGCTAGCCCCATGTACCTGCTGCCATGTCTTCTCTGCTATGGTAGACTGCATCTGTGTAACTATAAACCAGGTGAACCTTTCTCCTCTGAGTTGCTCTCCTTGGGGTATTGTGTCATAGCAACAAGAAAGTAACTGATGTAATCATTGCACACATTGAGAGGTGGCTGTGAACTACATTAGCCTAGAAATAGGCCAGGACTCTGCGCAGATAGTCATGAGGGTGGGGAATCGGTGGGAGTCAGGGGGAGATGTGGCAATTGTACTGTACGTGGACCAGGGTGGTTGTAAGTGCTTCATGCAGGGAGAATGAGGGCATGTTGAGAACAGACATGACAAGGGCAACTGTATATTCACACAACATGGGACCGATGTGCCAGTTAAAACATGGCTGGCACTGGACATCTGGGAAGCTGCCAAATCACAGCATCAAATCATCGACACCAGTTGTCTGGGAAACCCAGAAGTAAACATTGTTGTAACCTGTGGTAGAATTGCTCTTCAGGCAGAATGTCATCTCTGTGTTGGTTCTTCCTGAATATGACCTTCAGGTCACCTATGTCAAGCAGTTTGTGTGTCTGTCTGTAAGCCTGTATGCTAGTTTGTATGTGATGCCTGCCTGTGTGTGCTGGGTAGGTGCCTGTGAGTGGCTGATTGCTTAAGCCTGTGTGCTGGTGAATAAAGTACCGTCTTATCTGCCCACGGCTTCTCAAAAACATCTCCAACATCCTGGCCTCCCATGATCCCCTTCTTCCCTAATGTCTGAGCATGGACCTCACAGGGTAGCCTTCAGCGGCCCTTGAATTCAGCATCTCTAAATTTCATTTACCAGGTTGTTGTTTCTCTAAGTGCTACCCATTGGCACCTTTGGGGTGGGTGGGTGGTCCTAGGACTATTGCCAGGGGCTGTGGAAGTCTCTATGGTAATTTACTTTTAATTGAAAAGGACTCAGTAATCCTTATAAAACATTATGTTGTAGAAGGGAACCCTGTAGACACAAGTTCCTGTGATGGCCTCACCAAGCAGAGAGGCTAAAGGGGGCTCCAGCAGCCGAACGTGTGCAACGGCGGATTTCAATCTTCCTAACGCTGCAAATCCTTTAATATGGTTCCCCCCAGCCATAAAATTATTTCACGGCTACTTCAGGTAACTGAAATTTGGACTACCATTATGAATTGTAATATAAATATATGATATGCAGGATATCTGATATGTGACTCCTCTGAAAGGGTCATTGGACCCCCAAGGGGGTCGTGGCTCACAGGTTGAGAACCACTGGTATAAGGGCTTTGCCCGCCGTGTGTAGGAAGGGGGTCTGCATGCGTCATCCAGCAGGCAGACATACCAGACCCACTCTGGAGAGTAAGTGGCCTCTGTGTGGATCCCAGAACTTGGAACCCTGCAAGGCTGAAACAAATCTTTTTTTTTTGTTTATTTATTATGTATACAGTGCACATCAGATCATATTATACATGGTTGTGAGCCACCATGTGGGTGCTGGGAATTGAACTCAGGACCTTTGGAAGAGCACTCGGTGATCTTAACCACTGAGCCATCTCTCCAGCCCTCCCCTTGTCTTATTGGCATGCTTTTCTCTTGCGTGTGGCCAGCTGTCCTAATCTCATTTCTATTGCTGTGCTAAAATACTCTGATAGAAAGCAAGTTAGGGGAGGAAGAGGTTTATTTGAGCTCGGTTCCAGGTTACAGGCCATCGCTTGGGGGAGGGGTGGGGGGAGGAGTCAAGATGACAGCAACTCAAAGCAGCTAATCGTATCAACCCCACAGTGAAGAGTGGGGAGCAGTGCATGCATGCACACGTGCTTGCGTCATTGATCGTGCTCAGCGAGGCTTCTCCACTCTCAGATGTATCAGGACCCCTGCCCAGGGAGTGGTGCTGCCCACAGTGGGCTGGGTCTTTCCGTGTCAATGAACTGAATCACAACAGTTCTGCTCTTCTACCGACTCACCCACAGGCCAGCCCGGTGCAGACGGTTCCTCAAGGAGACTCTCTTTTCAGGCGATTCAGGGTTGTGCCAAGTTTATAATGACAGTTCAGCATCTCACTAGGCATACAGCTGCAGGAACTTTCACTCGCCAAGGGGTTTCTTCTGGGAAGGTCCGGACTGGACAGGCAAGCCTGAAAGATGTGCTAACTTGGGGGACATCCACCTATTGGAGACAAATGGGAGTTGGGGCCTGGACCTCCCAGGTTCCTTGACTCTCGGGGCTGACCTGGGGGCCATGTTAACACGTTCTCCTTGGAGCTCTAGTTGCCTGCAGCAGCCCACGCACATGGCTCAACACCTCACTGGCCTGTCTTTCCTCTCCAGTTCCCACGCACAGGGCTCCGCAGGGCTTGCTGAGGGAGCTTCTCTGTATCACCCTTGGATCCACATTCTTGACCCTGGTGTTGCGTTGAGAGAAGCTAGCCTGAAACGCTGCCTGATCCTAAGTGGGCAAGCCGACGATTAGTACCACACAATTTTAATATTATCCTTTCTCTCAGTATGCGCACGTGTGCGCACACGTGCACCTGTGTGCGTGAAGGTCAGAGGTTGACCCCGTGTCACTTTCTCAATTGCTCTCCACTTACTACTTTGAAACACATGGATCTCTCCTTGGTCTGAAGCTCACCGTTCACCTAGACTAGCTGGCTAGTGGGCCCCAGGGCTCTTCTGATCTTCTCCCGAGCAATAAGAACACAGGTGCATGCTTGCTTATTGCGCATGCTTGCTTGCTTGCTGAACTCAGAATTTTTGTTTTTTGTTTTTTTTTTTAAACGTGAGTGCTGGGAATCCAAGCGCTTGTCTAGCAAGCTCAGATCCAAACGCTGGTTAGGCTAGCGCTTTCCCGACTCTGAGCCATCTACATAGCCCTGCCTTTGATTCATCTACATAGCCCCGCCCCCTACACTTATTCTGTGGGTGGATAGCACAGCTGTGCTGAGTCCACCAGCACAGTGGGGTAGTTCTTCATCAGCTCTCGTTTCTGATTATCTTGAATTAGGAAATTGAACTCCGTGCTGATTAATCCAGTTTTGAGCAGCAAGCTGGGGGAGAGTGGCTGTTCCTTGAGTTAGTGTGATTGAAGTTGAAATGCAGAAAGAGATTAAACGCGCAAACAAACTCAAGACTACATTCTTCTTCTATTAAACCAAATATCAGTGATTTTGTTCCAGAAAAATAACATCATCTGTCACATTAAATTAACGTTAGGAATTTAAATTTTATTGGTTTTGGTGTTATGTTTGAATATAATTTGAAAACATATTCTAGATTTATAGCTATATCAAGACTGTCAGCATAAGGAGTCTATAACTAGCTTTATGTTTATATGTACTGAAATTAAATTATAATGAATTTAAAAATACATTGTGGTTTTTGTTGAGAACATATACAAACTTATGCGCATACTCATGTACATTGCTGTATAAAGGAGACTGCTTAGGCCCTCTTCAGGTTTTGGGGAGCCACCAAGAAAGTTTTGGCTGACAAAAAGTAACCCCACTAAAATAGTGTTTGAGGACAAACTAATAAAGTTTGGATTTATGTAGAATGCATAAGACCTAGAGCACAGCCGGTGTGCAAAACCGTTTGCCGAATAAATAACTTAAAACGAAACTGAATTAGTAAGTTGTGTGGTTTTATGTGTTTAAGTGATGGTATAGGGCAGGGTGCAGAAGTCCAGAGCCCTCTGAGGCTCTGCACAAGGGACACGGGCTGGTCCCTGTTTTGATGAAGTAGAGTTCTGAGACAGGCTTTCAGGAGCAAATGGCTCTTAGTGGTAAGTCCCATGAGACCAGGGGAGGGAGGATGGAAAGGGGAGAACCGGGTAGGGTTGGGGTGGGGGAGATGGCGGCTTTAGGGGAATTCCCGAGGGTGGCACTAGCCAATTTGCAGGGGCTGGGAAGCTGACCCTTCTTGGGTCTAGTAGATGGGGCTTTTCTGCTTCAGCCCCAGCCTGCCAGTGGCCATCAGTGTTAAGCGTGTCTCCCGAGGAGGGCAGCAGGTGAGGACGTACGTAGTCAGCACCTAGGCACAAGGAGATAACGGCAACAAAGTCGACATTGCATGGAAGTAGCTAACAGGACTCCAGGAAGCGTCCCTGGGGCATCCACAAAGTGTGCCAACCGACCCTAGCAATCAGAGTGATTTGAAAGCTTTGTCCTGCAGTAGGACAAGTGGTTAACTCATTGACAGGAGAAGGGGCCTGGGAAGGAAGCTGGTGGGTAGGGTGTAGCCTTTGGAGTCCTCTGAGGCACAAGGCATGCTGGGAATCAATCTCCACACAGAATCTGAGGTAGCCACCACCAATTCTCAGACCCGAGCATCAACAGTTTCCTTAAGGGTCTTTAGCTCTGAAGTTTCCTGACCTCCTGACCTCCCATCTGCGCCCTTTTCTCTGTATTCCCCTCTCTACGTCTTCCTCCCTGTGTTCCTCTTTCTGCACTTTCCTCTCTGCGCCTTCCTCTCAGGTCTACACTCATTACTAGAATTAGCTTTTCAGTCTACGCTCACTTGCTTACCTCCGCGCCATGCAGAGTCCTTCATGAGCATCCAGTTCTACCTCAAAGGTTTCACATAATTGTCAGCGTGATTCCCCCCAGGTCCAGTCAGGTTGGCTTTCAGGTTGTCTGAGGGGTTAATGCCGCCATATTGTTCCTGTCATGTCAACTTCTCCTTCTGAGACGTCGAGCCACAACAAATCCTCCCTCTCTGAGGGCTTCTGTCAAGGATTTTGTAAGAATTACTGGAAAAGGTAATAAATATAGCCCATAATATTTACATCTCCCAAACACAAAGGAGAGAGAGTCTGAATTAGGAATCAAAGAAGTAATTATTTTTTCAATTGACAAAATAATAAAGGAATGTTCTTTGTGGAGAATATACAAATTTGAGATTAGGTAAAGGAAGAGAAAAATCCAATTGGTCTTCATCAATTAGAAATATCATAATGAGGTGCTGGAGAGATGGTGCTGAGGCTAAGAGCACTGGCTGTTCTTCCAGAGGTCCTGAATTCAATTCCCAGCAACCACATGGTGGCTCATAACCATCTATAATGAGATCTGGTGCTCTCTTCTGGCAGGCAGACTACTGTATATATAATAACTAAGTAAATCTTTTAAAAAAGAGAAATATCATAATGAGGGGCTGGAGAGATTTAGAGCACTGGCTGCTCTTTCAGAGGACTTGGCCTTGATTCCCAGCACAACATGATGGCTCACAGTTATCCCAGTACCCTGTCTCTCCTCGTCTTCCTTCTTCTTCCTCTTCTTCTTTTAAAAAATGTGCATAGATGGGGGCGGGGAGTGTGAAGATGGCACTGGGAGGAGAAGGGGTGGCTGTGATCAGGATGTAGAATGAATGATAAATGAATTAATGGAAAATATGTATAGATGTCCTGCCTGCATGTATGTCTGTGCACTACACGCCTAGTGCCCTCAGAAACCTGGGGAGAACACTGGATCCAAGCCTGGGTCCCCTGGAACTGGAATAGCAGATGGTTGTGTGCTTCCACGTGGATGCTGAGAACTGAACCAAGGTCCTCTGGAAGAACAGGCAGTGTTCTTAACCACTGTGCCATCTCTTCAGCCCCCTTATGCCTTTCTCTTATTATGTGTGTTGGAACTCTGCTTTCAACAGAGTTTTTAAAAATCATCACTAACTAAAACTCATATCAAAGAAATAAATTTTATGTAACAATACGCCCTCTGTGTGTGTGCATGCACACACACACACTCACATACACAGAGATCTGACACAGAACTTGTGTGGATGGAAATTCACCAGGACTGAATGTTATTACGATGACTTCTATGCTGCCAGCTCACCAAAGCAGTGTCTACCATGTGCTATTTCTTGATCTGAATTAACAAACCCTGGTTCTTAGGCAGTGAGTTTCAGACATTCTGCAACTTTATGTGTAAACATGTCAGGATGTATTTGAAAAACACAAAGTTCCTTACACTTCGTCTTAATCACTGTTCTACTGCTGGGAAGAGACACCATGACCATGGCAAAGCTTATACGAGAAAGCGTTTACCTGGGGCTGGCCTACAGTTTCAGAGGTTTAGCCCACTATCCTCAAAATGGGAAACATGAAAACATGCAAGTGGACATGGTAGCTGAGAGTTCTACATCTGGATCCCCAGGCAGCAGGAGGAAAGAGACTCTGGGCCTGGCTTGGGCTCTTAAAACTTTAAGGCCCACCCCCTAATGATGCACTTTCTCCAACAAGGCCACACCTCCTAATCCCTCCCAAACAGTGCCTCTTTCTGATGACTAAGCACTCAAACATTTGAGCCTATGGGGTCACTTGGCAGCTATGTACCATGTTCCATTCCTGGTACAGACACATGCTCACACACAAACACATATTCATACATGTCCACATACACACACACACACACGTGTACGCACACATGCACACACACACACATGACAAAAAGCATAAACTTGATGAGATTATTAAAAACTATCCAGACCTTACAAATCTGCAGATAACTTCCTGTCCTTTTTTGTCAAGACTAACTCTCTCAGAGAGTGTGCCTGGATTTGGTTTGAATTCTGTGTTTGGTCAGAACCAGATACTTGATGTAATAACGTGCTGGTTTCTATCTGAGGGAGAGATGGCCCCAAGTTGTAAGATTTTTCCTAACCTTGAGGACACTGCCCAATTTTGATTTCTTAGAATATTGATTTCAGCATTCCTTTGGCCATTTCATGGCAGAAATATGTATTCCTCCATCTCTACTTGGAACCAATTTGCTCACCATATTTTTTTTTCCCATCAATTTATCAACAGAATGGCAGGCCTGGCACCAGCCCATCTAACAGAGTTGTGGGTCTTTTATTTTAGATTACACCTTGTGTTCATTGTTTTTTTTTTTCAACTTGATACAAACTTAGACATGTCTGGGAAGAGGAGATCTTAATTAAGAAAATGCCTCCATCAGATTAGCCTGTAGCTGAGTCTGTGCGAGGGCTTCCTTGACTAGTAATTAGTGTGGGAGGTTCTGGGCTATGAGGACCTTACGTCTTCTGGGCAGGTGGTCCTGAGGTGCAGAAGAAAGCAGGCTCAGCAAGTCATGAGAGCAGTCCTACAGACGCTGCTCCTCCACAGCTTCTGCTTTGCTTGGCTCGTGCCTCAAA
This sequence comes from Acomys russatus, assembly GCF_903995435.1. Classification (NCBI taxonomy): domain Eukaryota; kingdom Metazoa; phylum Chordata; class Mammalia; order Rodentia; family Muridae; genus Acomys; species Acomys russatus. The sequence continues at coordinate 18,586,197 of NC_067140.1, forward strand.
TTCCTGCCCTGACTTTCCTTCACCATGGACAAAAACTGCGAACTGAAATAAATCCTTTCTTGCACAAGTTGCATTTGGTCCCGGTGTTTACTGCAGAAGCAGCAGCAGAGGCCCTAAGTCATGGGACGCTTGGCTCCCTCGCATACTTTTTCCTCTTCTCACAGGGAAGTGGCAAGATTCCTCCCTCGCTTCCAAATGTTGGCTGCTTCCTTGATACCTGTAGGAAAAGGGACTCAGTTTCTTCGTGTGCACTCCTGGCAATTTGTATATTTCTCAAACTAGCCTGGCTGAGGCTGTGGCTTTGCTTTTGACACCATCCTTTGATAAGTGTCAACATGGCGCCTGGCACAGAGCTCGGGAACCGCGTCTTGAGGCTGGTGCAAGGGCCATCGTTAATGAGAGTCTGTTGCTCGGTGCCTGTGTGTGTGTGTGTGGAGAGGAGAGGTCTGGACCTCTGCTTCAGAGTTATTAATTACCCACCAGTTTCATGTGAGTTTCCCAAGCTGGCTATTTCACAGACCCATCTTCGCACATGCCTTCCGAGCCCGGAAAGTTCCTGGCGCCTCGTCTTTGTATCATTTGACTCCTAGGACTAAAAGCCACATCCTGTTATGTTCGGTTGCTGGGTGGAGAAATGTTATCGTGGGCTTCAGCAATAATTTATCCACAGAGCTCGAGGGCTTGTCATGTTCCCCTGACAGTGAGCCGCACCACTTTATCAGCTCGCCTGTAAATCAGGCGTGTGTGGGTGCGGATGCCAGCACTGTTTGATCTCCTGCAGACACTGTAATAATCTGCTTTTGTCTGATTGATTCCTTCACATCAGCACGTACACTCGGCAACGCTGGGCGGAGAGGCCTCTGTTTATCTCTGCCGGTCATCTGCTGGAGGCCAACAGGGCACAAAATACTGTTGGTGGGGAGATGCGAGAGCTCTTGGAATTAGGGCCCTTCCATCATCCCCTCCGAGCTGCTTTCGTTCAATAAATCAATGATAGTGGGATTGAATGCACCGTAAATACCTCAAACCATATCTCTTACAAGAATGTAAGAGTAATTCATAGAAACAGGAAAGGTAACTTTGTGAGAAAGAATTACAGCCCCCGCAAGCTGCCAGCATCCAGGGCTCTTTGCTTCCTGGGCTCCCATCTCACCCCTTGAACTCTGAGAAGAATATACAGTTAGGCTGACGTTTGTTTCCAGAAAGCGCAGGGGGCAAAACTGACTAGAACAGATCTTGTCTAGACTGATCGCTGCTTTTCAAGCTAAAAATGAAGGTTTTTTTTTTCTCCCTTCTTCTCCATTTCTGTCAGCTTCTGTTACTAGTGGTCCGACTTTGGGGTGTCAAAGGATGTATGGTATCATTTTCTGAGAGCAGGCTGGATTCTGTCGTCTGATGGTTCCTGAGTTGCCCTTCTGCCACCTCATCCCATGCCCACCCTGTGGGGGATGCCAATCTTTCTGAGGCCCCCCCAACCCCCACCCGTCAAGCCTGGTTCTGGTTTCCAGGACTACTAATTGCTGACAGGTAGTTTGGAGCATATTCTGGCGTCAGAACACCCAGGAACCGTGGTGAAATCTGTGAGCTGATGACTGCTTTGAGGGTGGCAGCGGCTTGCTGTGCAGTGACCTGGGAGCCGTCACAGCCGTCCATGCCTGCCCGGGCTGAAAGCAGGGGTCAAGCTGTATTGTTGAAGTGATTGACTAAAGCCCATTGGAGAGGAGGATTTTGTTGTAACTTCACAAGATGGAATTGCATGAGGAAGCCTTCTGTTCAGAAATGAGCATAGCTTTGGGGGAAGACAAAAGATGACTGGATTTGGCTATTTAGAGAACACAAAAACATATACTTCTTAGTCTCATAATGGCAATCAGTCATACTAACAGTTATTTGTACTTAGTGTATAATAAGAAATGTTTTGGGTGGTAACATGCAATTTTAGAAGAAGCAATATAACCATCACTGAGACAAACCACAACCCAGGGGCCAAATTCAGTCAGTCATTTGTGATTTGTCAATAAAGTTTTATTGAGACACAGCCACATCTACTTATTTATATATCTTGTATTTCTTTACATCAGCCCAGGTGGGTGTTTGAAGCAGAGAGGTGTCCACAAAGATAAACATAGTTACCAGTTAGAGAAAGCACTTGCTTTTCTGGTTTGCTCTAGTTTCAGACAGCCTCTTCAAATCCTGGTTTTACCACTTATAAGCTGTGTGACTTTGTATAAGTTATAGGACTTCTCTGACCATTGATTTCCTGATGTGTAAGATAGGAATCACAGTGTAAGCTTCTTATTATGAGTTAGTGATCTCATGAGCATCTTAGTAACATCCCAGTTAAGAAACAGTATCCCTCTTACGGCTTGTTATCTGTTCCATTGCCCTCAACTGGCACAGACACACCTGGCCTTCACCTGGCATTTTGTTGCTAATGTCTTTTCTTTTGTGTCCTATACCTTCAAAGGTGTATGGCTCAGAACTTTTGAGAAAGACCAGACAGAGCTTCAGGCATCTCCAGCCATGATACTTTCCAAGTACCTCTGATACCTCCCGGAGTGAATTGGAAGGTTCCTTTCCAGGCCTGCACAAACTCATTTTATCTGGGTGCTCTGATTAGAGCAAAAGAAGCCTCAGTGCTGTTACAGGCTGATCTACGAGAAGCTGGAGACGGCATGTCTGCTCTTTATAGTTCCCAGAAGCTTAGAAGTAGTTTCAACAAATTGGAGGTTAAATCACCTGAAGGCGTAACCTTAGGAGAAACTGCAAGTCCTGAGACTACAGTTCTGAAACCCACTGTTCTCTTCCCTAGCCCAGGGCCAGTTTAGTGTCCTATATAGTTGGTGAGCTCGAGAAGCATGAACAACAACAGTAACAATAACAGCAGCAGCAGCAGCAGCAACAGCAACAATAAAAACAGCAAAGACAGCAGCAGTAAAAACAACAGTAATAGCAGCAACAACAGTGGCAAAAGCAACAAGAACAACAGCAGCAGCAACAACAGCAGCAGCAACAGCAACAACAGCAATAGCAATAAGAACAACAGCAGCAACACCAACTATCAAAAACAACACCCAGGCATGGGCATGGTAGTGTTTCAACAATACCTTTATTTATAAAAGCAGGCAGTGGGGGTGTAGCACCTCCCTATGCAGTCTGCCTTAAAGACATCATCTTCTCAGGCTGGAGAGATGGTCAAGAACCAGCCATGTGGCTCACAACCACTGTGACTCCAGCTCTAGGTGATGTCAGTCCCCGTCATGGTGGACATCAAGCCGAGTGGAGCATTGACAGAAGAAACTAGAACAAAATACATCCATAAACATGCACCCCAGTGATGGACTTTCTCCAGTTAGGCCCCACTTTCCACCCCCTCATCACCTCCTAATGCTGTATTCACACATCACAGGCATCAATGGATCCACCAGTAGATCAGTGCCCGCACGACCTGATGGTCTGTGAGAACGCCCTCACAGACAACCAGGAGTGTGCTCCACTATCCTCTTGGGTGCCTTTTAAAGCCAATCATGGTAAAGTCGGATCAATGGTTACAAGGCATGCCTGGGCTGTGAGCCTGTTTCCACAGATGCGGTCAGTGCTCTCATAACAGCCTTGAGAGAGCCGCCTTCCTCTCTTCCACCATTGTGAGTGGATCAGTTAGTTTTCTTTTGCTGTGATAGAATACTGTAACCAAAAGCAACTTGGGGAGGGAAGGGTTTATTTCCACTTACCATCTCATGTCACAGTTCATCACTGAGGGAATTCTGGGAAGGCAGAGGCTGAAGTGCAGCCTCTATAGGAGTGCTTCTGACTGGCTTGCTTACTTTGTTTTCTTACACCCCCCAGCCCACAATGGGCTGGGCACCCTCACATCAGTCAGCAGCTGTAAGAATGCCCTACAGACGGGCCTACAGGCAAGTTATACAGAGGTGTTTCCCTGTGGCCCCATCTTGTGTTAAGTTGACATAAAAGCTGTCCAGCACATGAAGTATGTGAGGACTGTAGTCTCTTACAGCCCATCTCTGGTGGTGTACTTCCTCCAACAAGGCTGCGCCACCTCCCAAAACAGAGCCACCAAATGGGGACCAAGCATTCAAATATCTCAGGCTATGTGGGGGCATTTCTCCTTTTAACTGCCACAGTGACCTGGGAGCTAATGGGTTCTGAGTTTAAAACAGAGTGCTGACCATTACCACATACCAAGTGGCACCTTGTTTCCAAACTACTTAGTCTAAGGTGTTTTGTTATAGCAACTCCATATAACATATGGAGACATCTTAGGCTCCCTCCTCTCTCCCTGCCCAAAGCGTCAGACTCCAAGGACCGGAGAGGAATAAAGCATCACACAATCTTAGGACCACACTGCCTGTTGTCTGTCTTGTTGACACGTGTTCAGTGTCTCCTACCCCTCTGTTCCTTCACTGTTTCATCTGGAGACATGGTGGACCAGCTCAGGACTACAGTTCCCAGCCTCCTTTGAGCTGGTCCGTAGAAGGTGGTCAGAAGCGATCATTTGATGCTTACAAGGTGGAGTTGCTTTCTGAAGTCTCCTTCTCCTCTCCCGTTAGAGGTGGGTGGTAGGGATGGTGCAGACCTCAGAGCCCATGACAAACTATGTGACTGCGTGCTGAGAGAGAGAGAGAGAGAGATAGATAGATAGATAGATAGAGAGAGACAGAGAGAGAGACAGAGAAAGAGAGAGAGAGAGAGACAGAGACAGACACAGAGACAGAGACAGAGAGACATATATGTATCCTGGTGTCACAGAGCTGTGGAATAAAACCATGGAGATGTCCTGGGAGCTGTTTTAGGAAAGTATTTTTTTTTTTTTCCTTTAGGCTGTTATTATTTTGCCCCTGTTCCATAAGGCAGATCAGTGTCTCGATTTGTATGGTGCTTAAATTCCTTGCCCAGAAAAGTTACACAGTCAACCTTTTTGATATTTATGGAAGCCTGAACAAAATTAGCATGACTTACATAATACGTTCAGAACAGTGTCTCATACACAGTCAGTGTGCCTCACAAGCATGGGGACCTGAGCTCTTAAAAGTGGAGAGGTGGAGACGATGCCAGCCTGGTCTACTCTGGGAACTCCTGGCCAGTGAGGGGCCCAAGGTGGACAGTGCCTGAGAACAACACGTGAGGTGATCTCTGGCCTCCACACATGCAGGTGCACAAACACACACATGCCTAGAACCCTTCACGGTCAAGGTTAACTTCCACGTCACACTTCAAAGAGTCCGGGGGTCAGGTTCAGGCCACTCCCAGGACGGTAAAGTCCCTGGCAGGAAAGCCACTTTACTTGGCCTGTGTCTGTGACCCCCAGCCTCCTGACAGGCAAGTGCTGCCCTCTTATGAATGGTTACCACATGTACATCTAGGTGGCGAGTCACGGCCTTAATCATTTCATTTTTGAAAACTCCAAATCAGGCGACTTCCAAACCATCCCCAGCTCTAATATTCCGGGGGCCCCTGAGCTGTGAACCAGTCCTGCTCCTCTCTGAGATGTCTTGTTTTGCAGGGATTTGCTGGACATAGAATGGTTGTGCATAGACAGACACCAAAAATGTGATGATTAAGTGACATGGCTCAGGCTGTGTTTGCATTTGAATCTGAAGCATCCCCCACCCCCCACCCCTCAGGTTTTGGAAAACTTGGTCTCCAGCTGGTATGTTGCTGTTTTTGGGAGGGTGGTGGAACCTTTAGGAGATGGTGCCTCACTGGGAGAAGTGGGTCACTGGGGGCGGGACTTGAGCTTTGGTAGCCAGGCTCCACTTCCTGTCTGCTTTCACTTCATGATCTGCAGAGATGTGAGCAGGCAGCTGCTGCCAGCTCCTGCAGACACAACTCCAGCACCAAGGTGGACCGTTTCCTGTTAAATGTGAGCCAAAATAAGTATTTATTTCCTTATGTTGCTTCTTGCTACAGCAAGGAGAAAAATGATCAGTGCAAACTGCCGGACTTCTGAGCTCCAGTGTCCTCACTTGTATATAGAATGTAGGTTGTTACTTTTAACTTTTGCTGACGAAGCCCCAACCACTTCTTTTGTTGCTGTTTTGTAACTGATACTGTCCTTGTTTCAGGGTCCTGGAGCCTGGTCACCTAGGCCATTCCCTTCTCCTGGGTCATTAGCATGTGCTCATAGCAAGTTTGTTCGGTCTTGATGCACCCACTACCCACTTCTTCCCAGTTCAGTGACTGGGTTGGGCATAAGTGGCTAGGACTGGAATAAATGCTGACTTTTTTTGATGCCACATGGTCAGAAAGCAGCCACCACATTTCTGTCAAATCCACCCGGAACCGCTTGGTTCACTGTGTGAACACACTGGGCCCAAGAGGGATGGCTGGTCCCAAGACACACAGCTGAGAGAAGGACAGAGTTCGAAGCCCTGCAGCTAGCCCCATGGAAGCCCCTTGTGGCTTTGAGACATTTCAGTACTGGGTATCAACGATTTACGCCTCCTTCAAAGTAAGTTCTGGGGCTGAGGATGTGTGGCACAGAGGGTCGGGTATGTCTCCAGCACGCATGAAGCCCTGGGTTTGACCCCCAGCATCACAAAAACTGGGTGTGGTGGTGCAGGCCTGTAACTCCAGCACTCAAGAGGTACAGACCAGAGGACCAGGAGTTCAAAGCTGTCCTCGGCTACAGTTCTCGGTGCTTGTTCACTGTTGGGGTAATAAAACCCATTCTGACTAGGAATAGCTTGGGGAGGAAAGGACTTATTTCAGCTTATACTTCCAGGTCACAGTTCGTCACTGAGAAAATTCAGGGCAGGAAGTCAAGCAGAAACCATGGAGGGACGTTCTTTCTTTTCTGCCAGGTTCCTCCTGTCTTGCCCAGATGCTTTCTTTTCTCTTTCTTTCTTTCTTTCTTTTCTTTTCTTTTCTTTCTTTCTTTCTTTCTTTCTTTCTTCTTCTTCTTCTTCTTCTTCTTCTTCTTCTTCTTCTTCTTCTTTCTTCTCTTCTTCTTCTTCTCCCTTTTCTTCTTCTTCTTTTCTTTTTTTTTCTTTTTTGGTTTCTCTGTGTAGCCTTGACTATCCTGGACTCACTCTGTAGACCAGGCTGGCCTTGAACTCACAAAGACCCGGCTGCCTCTGCCTCCCGAGTGCTGGGATTAAAGGCATACGCCACCACTGCCCGGTGCCCAGATGCTTTCTTATACAGGCCAGGACAGTCACTTTCAGAGAAGACTTGCTGAGGAGGAGCTGTGTGAACAGAGATGTGACTGAAGTGAGTGTGGAGGCAGCCAGGGGGCTTTCTGTGGGCGAGAGGAAGAACCCGCGCAGAGACTGGGCCTGAGGCATGCTTCCTTTGTTCTGACTTCAGCGAAGGTCTGGGGTGACTGTGTGGTTATTGCAAAGCCAGGCTCACCTGGAGCATCTGATTCAACGTCCTCCACACTCCTCCGTGTGTACCCACAGTTACCTATTTGCACGCACACGCGCAGATATCACACCACCGCTCCCGTGAGCATGGCTGACATGCTGTCATTCACCAGTGCAGCGGCAGGAGTCTGTACTTGGAGAGTTTTGGGGCCTTTGAGTATGTGAGTGCTTGGGCGATGGTGAGCTTGCAGGTCCCAGGGTGTAGCCAGTCCCCCTGTGCTGTGTGAGTCAGATGAAGCCTTGGGTTAGGTGTGAATTGTGCCTCACACCCTCTGAAAGTCTGCACAGGAAAGAGTACAGACGTGAAGCTATAGAGGGGGCCACGAGGAGAAAAAGAGGTGTTGAGGAGATGTGGGAACACATGTGACATGAAGTGGAAGTTCCTGCGGGTGGAAGGCCATAAGGGGGTCAACGGGGAGGAGCGGGAGGCAGGAAAATGAATAAAAACCAGTCGTGTTTGAAAAGGCCATGACAGCCTACGCTGCTAATTTAAAAAGTAAAAAGACAAGTGTACTTAACAATATACTTATAAAAAGGAATTTTGAAGGCACAAAAAAAGCATTTGCTCTCCTAATACAGCCCCTTGGCGCGGAGCAGAGGGGAAAAGGGAGGGAGGGCCAGCAGGCGAGGCTCTGGAGCGCAGGGGGCCGTCAGAGGCTCCTCAAGTGCCTTCCAGGCCTCCTTGAAGGAACAGTGACCTTTTAGCTTGTCCCCGAGTGTCACGAGAGGCTGTATCTCCCATAATGAGAGGCGAGTAGAAAGGCAATGCTCTAAACTCTAATGCTTTCTCATCATGTTTAACGAGGAGCGTTTTTTTCTCCACGATTGTATGAAAAAACCCCCAAACATGACTTTTAAATCAAAAGGAAAAGCCTGTCATTGTGTGTCTGCCTGTAGCCCTGGACTCCTGTCACATGATGGCGAGGGGAAGCTTGTGACCACCCTGGGCACACATTTGTGTTTATTCTCCTCTGCCTGTGCTGTCAGGTTCCCTGCTCTCTGGCCGCTCAGCATCGCACTTTCTCCACAGTCTCAAAGATGCTTCATGTTGTGCGGTCATCCCTCAGTGGTCAACATCATCTCCCCGTCCTGGGGAGAACAGAGTGAGCCTAGGAAGAAATATATATGAAAATGGACAAAATTGTCTAAGAAACATATAAGTATTTTAGCATTAAAGTGTGTGTATGTATATATGTGTGTGTGTGTATGTATGGGTGTGTATGTGTGCATGTATATGTATGTATGCATGCACATGTTTGTGCATGTATGCATGCATGTGCATGCATGTTTGTATATGTATACGTGCATGTGCATGCATGTTTGTATATGTATGTGTGCATGTGTATGTGTGCATGTGTATTTGTATGTGTGTACATACGTGTATGTGTGTGCATGTGTGTATGCATATATGTGCATACGTACATGTGTATTTTTGTGAGTATGTATGTGTATACATGTGTACGTGCATATGGGTACATATGTATATGTATATGTATGTGTGTGTACACATATGTGTATGTATTTTTTTGTGTGCATGTGTGTGTATGTATGTGTGTGTGTGTACATATGTATGTGTGGGGGTGTGTGCATGCATATGGGTATAGTGCCCATAGAGGCAGAAGAGTGTGCTGGGTGCCCTGGAGTTGCAGTCACAGGAGGTTGCAAGCCACCATTGTGGATGCCAGGAACTGAACTCATGTCTTCTGCAAGGACAGCAAGAGCTTGCTTTTCGCAGCTGACCATCTTCCAGCCTCATAAGTGCTTTTTACACGATGGAAGTCATGGCTGTTTGACCTTCTGGAGAGGAGGTCATCGCTTTAGTGCAAAGAGGACTGTCAACAAAATACCTACTGCCAAAACTAGTTACTTTTTCAGTCTGGGGAGAAATGTTCACTGTGCAAGAGTGAGGACCTAGGCCTGGATACCCAGAACAAAGCCCAGCACGGCGACGACGCCTCTAGGCCCAGCACTGGCAGGCAGAGACCGGAGGGTCCTGGGACTCACCGACCATTGGCTCAGCCAGCCCTGTGAGTTGCAAGTTCAGGAATCCTATCTCAGAAACTAGAGAGTGATGAAGGATGACACAGATGTTGACCTCTGCCTTCTGCCCCCCCCCCATATGCTGGTGCACACATGCGTATGCACACCCACATGTACACCTGCACCCCATGTGAACACGTACGTACACTTTACCCTCCCACGCTCTACTCACTTTTTCATGTGAGAATATTAAAAGCCCCGTTTTGACCTGGGTTTTGCTAAAAACCGAGGGAAAATAAAGGCATCTGTACTTAGTCCTCTCCTTTGCTCTGCCTGTCATTCTGTCCCCAAGCACTTCATATGTCTCACATCTGGGTGGCATAATGCCCAGCTGTGCTTTTGGGAAGAACATTTTGTTTCCAATTTCGAGATCCAGCAAGGGGAAGGTCAAAGGGTAAAAGGTCACTGAGCGGGAGGGGGTGGAGTAGAGCCTTCAGGATCACACAGTTAGTTCCTGGGGACTTAGCGAGGGCAGGGTGTCTGTGTCCTGTCAGGCACTGCACGGAGTTCAGAGTCACTCAGACACATTTCTGATTCTGACCTCTTGTTTTTCTAAATTTCCTGGCTGGTGATTTAATACTGGGCTTCTTTAGGCCGGGGCCAAAGATCAGTAGTGAAACTCCTGCCTGGGATGTGTCAGGCTCTGGGTTCACTTACTGTGCCCACCCCCTCCCCACCCCCCACGGAGGATCTAGCCCATCCCCAGACTGAGTGGTGGTGTCTCCAATTTGCTTTAATGAACCCACCAGCTCAAACTACACCCCCCTGGGTTTAGTTGTGGGTGTGCTACTGTATGGGGAAGGGATCCCTACTATTTAGAACCTGCTTTGTGTTAAAAAGAATATGAGGCAGGGGCTGCAGAGATGGCTCAGCAGTTCAGAGAGCTTGCTTCTCTTCCCAGGGGACATGAGTTCGATTCCTAGCATCATTGTCTAGACTCTTACAATCGCTACTCGTAACTTCAAGTGCAGGGGACCTGATGCCTGCTTCTGGCCACTATGGGCACAGCATTCGCACGACACGCACTTAGATGTGCACACATACACTTAAACAAAAACAGATATAAATATATTTTAAAAGGCTATAAAGGTGGGACCACATAAAGACTCTCAAACCAAAGTGAAGGTAATAAAATGCAGTAATTTAAGTTCAGAGAGAGAACAGAAATTAATATGAGGTACCAGGAGGCCATCAAAAGAATCTGGTAAACCTATCAGTAAGCTTCACCTCAACTGAGCCTCAAGTGTCTCTCTGAGCTTCCTGGTAGCCAAGGAGGAAAAAGGCTGAATGATGGAGCTGGTATCATTCTTAGCACCAAGAAAACCCCAAACAGGTCAGTCCTGGCTGTAAAGCATCTGGTGAGTTGAGCATGGGAAGGCGTCTGGCACAGGGGCATGGAGGAAGAGGCTGACTAGGTAGACTGATGGCATCACTCCTTGTAGCACTGTTCGAGAACAGCCAAGGTCGTGACACCAAGAGGACTCAGCAGGAGGTGTTCTGTAAGGCTAGCAGCCCAGGAAGAAGATGGGCAAGTAGAAGAAATGGGAAAATGCGCTATGCTGCCTGGTCACGCAGGAAGATGATGTGTCTCTCATACAGGGACTGCTCCCTACTGTGGTAAGCAAAGCACACAGTACATGCGTCTGTCTAAAGTGGAAAATGCAGGTGGACCCTAGAGACTCTTGCTTGGGAACCCCGAGATCATATGTGATGCTTGGGGAAACCTCTGACCTCTTGGGTAAATTAATTTTTTCATCGACTGAGGTTGCTTAATTTAGGAGTGACATTGTCAAGGCTTTCCAGGCCAAGGATTAAGTGTCTGGCTCTGATTGAGACTTGTCCATTCAGGCAGGGCTCAGAGCTGTTAATATGCCCTGGGCGGAATGTTGAACATTGTGTCATTCCCCAATCTCCTTAATCATTGCTAATGGTGATGATAAAAATAACGCTATTCATGGCAGAGGGGCGAAGGCAAGTCAGTGACTCGTGACTTGTGGCATCAGAAATGACAAGAGAAGGAAAGCCCAGGCTGGAGGAATGGGTTCTATTTCTGGCCTTGGCCAAATTATCAGATGTGAGCCCAGTGATGCTTTTATGTCTTCATTTTATAGAAGTTAGTTAAGTGAGGCTTTCTCCATGGCATTTAAAGCTGTGGCCCCCTCAGCGGCATCTTCAGCAACATCACTCTCCACACTGGCGTCAGCGTCCTTGGAATTAGCATTCTCCCCTCTTCCTTCTCCACCTTGTCCCTAGTAGCACTAGTAACACCAGCATCTTCGGCATCCTGCCTTCCCTCTTACTCCTCCTCAGCACCCCCAGCATCACTATGACAGTTGTCAGCAGCGGCAGCATCCTCGGTATCCTCATCCTCACCCTCAGAATCTCCAGCATCCTCAGTGCGGTGGTTCAAATGAGAACGGCCCTCATAGGCTCATATATTTGAATTCTTGATCCACAGTGGAACTGTTTGGGAAGCATTAGAAGGCGTGGCCTCATTGGAGTACAAGTATCACTAAGGGCAGGCTAAGCCCGAGCCATGCCCAGTTAACACTCTCAGCTACTGCTCCAGCACCATGCTTGCCTGCCCGCTGCCATGCTCCCCACAACGTACTCACCCACTGGAACCATGAGCTCCATTAAGTGTTTTGTTTGCTTTTTTCCTTTTGTATAAGTTGCCTTGCTCCTGGTATCTTGTCACAGCTAAGGAAAAGTAACTGAGACGTTCGGCCTCAGCATCACTGCCATCACTAGCAACAGAGAGATAACTGCAAATTCTGAGATCTACCTTAGGTCTATGGAGCCATAAACTCTGGTTTTTTTTTTAAAACAAGTTTGTGGAGTGTTTCTGGTGCGTATTGAAGTTTAGTCTGTGCAGAGATGGTGGGATGAATCTGTATCTACAGTAGGTTAGCAGGTTAATGTTGGGATAGCCCAAGCCTTCCATTTCTCTTTGCAACTACACCTTCGCATGCTTATCTTTGGAAGCGGTGTCTGTTTCATCAGCTGTTGAGTGCTTGCTGTCCCCATGTCTTGCTTGGGGCAATGACAAGGTCAGTGGGGGTGAGATACTGTTTATGAATGATGTGGTTTCCCAGTTTGTTTTTAAAGTTTTTTTTTTTTTTGCATTGGTTTCTCAGTTTCTCGGAGCTGTAGACAACCATGGGAGCCAGCCTGGGCTACTTTGCTAGAAGAGAAGCCTCCTATGAGACAGATCTGGGTCCGTCCCTCACAGGCTAGCCTAGACCAACAGCTCCTAACCAACTTCCCAGGTGAGCACGCTCAGGTGACATCAGCAGAGCCTGACCTGGTCCAGAGGACACCTGAGCTAACTCACAGACTTGACACGGAGTAAGGGGGGATCGATGCAAGCTTCTGGGGCCTTCAAATACATAGAACTCTCACGGTAATAGGTAACTGGTGGATGATGGTGATCCTACGCTTCCAGAAACCCAACTTTTCCGAGTCTGATTATTAAGCCCCCACATCACAGATGACGAAGCACTGTGGCTGCACACAGCCTCGTCAGAATGTGTCTTCTCTATGGAGCCTTCATTCTCTCAGGGGGCAGGGGCACACCTGCTGTTTATTTTCGGTTAGCTGTAGGTGCTCTAGGTCAACACACTCAGGCCGTGTTTGCGCCAGTCATCCAGCTGTCAGTGGCTCTGTTCTCCTGGGGTCATGGTGAGACGACCCTTCCCTACTTCCTTGAGGTTAAGCATGGCCCTATGACAGCGTCAGCCAATGCAATCGGGAGCAGACACGAGGCACCTCTGGGTGGAAGCAGCTAACATCTCGTTTCCCACGCTACTCTCGTTCTATCTCCCTGCACTACCACCTGTGGAAGGATGCATCGATGGACAGTTTTCTTGACACTGGGGTAGCTCAGGTACTTGTTTACACTGAGTCCCTTTCTTTCTTCCTTCCTTCCTTTCTTTTTCTTTTCTTTTTCTTCTTCATCTTCTTCTTCTTCTTCTTCTTCTTCTTCTTCTTCTTCTTCTTCTTCTTCTTCTTCTTCTTCTTCTTCTTCTTCTTCTTCTTCTTTTGAGGTTTGGTTTTTCGAGACAAGCTTTCTCTGTGTAGCCTTGGCTGTCCTGGGCTTACTTTGTAGACCAAGCTGGCCTTGAACTCATAGCAATCCACCTGCCTCTGCTTCCCGAGTGCTGGGATTAAAGGCGTGAGCCACCACTGCCCCGCTGACACTGGGTTACTTGTTGAGAAGAGTCTTCTGTGCTTTAAATTCTTCCCCTGGAGAATTGTTTTGCTGGGCTTGCTATATCCACATGCCACAAACTGAGGGACTTAAACATGGCAATGCATTTTCTTAGAGCTCTGGGGCCCACATGCCTAAGATAAAGGTATCTCTAGCATTGGATCCTCTGGGACTCATCTCTATGGCCCCTCACTTCGTCTTTACATGGTCTTCAAATTGCATATGCAGTGCCCTGATTTGTCTGAGCCTAAGTTTATTTTTCTTATAAGGCTACCAATACAATTAGAGTAGGTCTACTGTTTTAACTCAATTGCCTTAAATTGTTTTATGTGTATGAGTGCTTTGTTTGCATGCACATCTGTGTACCTTGTACACGGCTGGTACTCCCAGAAGCCATAGCATTCCTGGATCTGTAGTTACACATTTGTGATCTGCCTTGTGAGTGCTGGGAACTAAGCCCAGTCCTCTGGAGAGCAGCCAGTGCTCTTAACTTCTGAACCATCTCTCCCAGCTCCCTTCTGTTCATTGTTTGAAATAATTTCACTGTGTAGCCCCAGCTGGTCCTGAACTCATTCACAGTCTAGCTTTCACTGCCTGACCGCTCTGCCTGAAGTCACATACCCTCACCACCATTTCATAAAAGACAGAATCCAGGTCAGTTATACTTTTGAAATGCCTTGAGTTAGGGCTTCAGGTTATGGATTTGGGGAGATCATAATCCCGCCCAGAACAACGTAGAAACACATGCAGGTCCGAGAAGGACCCTGAACAGGATCATAGGGTCCAGGGATGGTTGGGATGTGGGCAGCACATTTAGGTAAATCTCCTTTGTGTTTAAGGCTGTCAGTGGCTGACAGGTCTAGTTCTGATAGTAGGCTTCTTATTGCCTAGTGAGCAGGCATCACCCCCACTGTCCTGATCTTGGATGTCCAGGTCATCTACTCACTTCCTTGGCTACATTTGTGTTGCTCTTGTCAGGTGATCCTTTTCTGTAACACCAGCAGTATCAGGTAGACGAGGTGGGAACATTTGTGGGCCCATTTGGTTTTCCTGGTTGTCTCTAATCCAGTCTGGATTGAGAATGCCTTTACATATGGTGCCTTATTTGGGCTCCCAGAGAGTCAGTCCCTGCACTTTCATCCATCTGGGGCCAATTCTTGGCTATGTATGTGTCAGGAGAACTTTCCTGGAGACGTGAAAAAGTGACTATTGTTTCAGTTAGAATGGATCCCGGCAGATCAAAGACCTAATTTCATGTAGGTCCGCTGATCCATTGTGGCTACTTACAGGAACGTGGGTGATGGAAAAATACGTACACCACAGAAAAGTCCATGCCAGTATGGTTGAAGAGTCCTGAAAGCGTGTCCAAGCCTGATACATCAGGAGGGAGTTCTGGTCAGAATCTAAGGTAGAGGAGTCTGGTGGCCCTCCTCTCCATTTATGAGGGAGTGCTAACAGCCCCATTCCCCAGACCTGGCTGGCACTGCACTTTGCCTACGTTGTTGTGTGACTACAACGGCTGGGACAAGGCATGTGGAGGCTACCATAAGCAGCCACTGCTCCATGACGCTGTAAGTCACGCCTGTCTGTTCTACAGTTTGGGTGTAAGTTACAGGAATCTATCTGTGATTGGGGTTGGGCAAGTCTGAAATTCCAGGCCTTTCTCCTGAGACCTCCAGTCCCACCACACTTAACTGCATCTGCTTGGCTTCTTCTGTACACCCCCTGCCTTGCTTCTCACATAAAGTCGCCCTTTCCCCAGACTTTGGCTTTGAAACGCCTAAGCTAAAGCTTCAACACTTTTGTCCTGTAGCTGTCCTGCCATAAGCCCAGCTGGGAGTCAGACACAGGAGACTCCTTTGAAGAAGAAGTCAGGAACACGGAACAAGTGACCAAGAATTGCATACACCTAGCTTAAGGTATTTTCCTCCCACATCAGAATGGGCACGTCTCTTCCGTGAATGTCAACAGATGTGAGCATGGCTTAACCGTGAAGGAATCTGGCTTTCCCAAGTGGGACTTCAACAGCTTTGGCCCATAAAGCCAGCTCAGGGTCGAGAATTCGGAAGAGCCTCGTGGACTGAGTTGGCTGCTGTGAAAACATAACTTGGTCATCTGGACACATTTTGATTTTGGATTTATTTATTTTTATGGTTAATAGTGTTTTGTCTGCACGCATGTATGTGTGCCACATGTATGCAGCACCCATGGAGGCTGGAAGAGGACATTAGATTCTCTGGGTCTGGCGTGACTGGAGGATGTGAACCTCTGTGTGGGTGCTGGGAACTAAATCTGGGTCATCTGCAGGGGCATCTGTTAGCCATCTATCTCTGTAGGCTCAGTGACACAGTTTTTGAAATATGAACACTTTCCACGTAAGAGCAGCGTGGCTTTTTAAAAAATTAATTAATTAATTAATTAATTCACTTTACATCCCAGTTGTAGCCCCTCCCTCCTCTCCTGCAAGCCCCACCCTCTCTCGCTTTCCCTACCACCGCCCCATATTCTTCAGAAAAAGGGGAGCACCCAACCACCCACCCCAGCTCATCAAGTCTCATCAGGACTGAGCGCATCCTCTTCCGCTGTGGCCTGGCAAGGCAGTACTGCCAGGGGGAAATGATCAAAAAGCAGATAACAGAGACAGCCCCATTCCCCTTACTAGAGGACCCACATGAAGCCTGAGCTGTCCATTGGCTACATCTCTGTAGGGGGCCTAGGTCTAGCCCATGTAAAGTCCTTGATTGGTGTTTCAGCCTCTGCAAGTCCCTCTGGGCCCTGGTTAGTTGGCTCTGATGGTCTTCCTGTGGAGCTCCTGTCACCTCCAGGTCCTATTATCCTTCCCCCACTTTTCCACGTGACTCCCTACATTTCACTTGCCATTCTCTATGGGCCCCCCCACAGGTGTCCTCTTTAGTCTTCACGGCCCCTGCTGTTAGGAGTGTCAGCTAGAGCCCTTTCCGTAAAAGGTGTTCTGAGATGGCTCAGAAGGTAAAGGTGCTTGCTGCGAAGCCTCACAACTTGAGTTCCATCCTTGGAAGCCATGTGATTGAAGGAGAGAACTGAGTCCTGCAATGTATCCTGGGGCTTTCCCTCCCACACCCTTCATACATAAGTAAACAAACAAGCAAATAAATCAAGGGGGCTGGAGCGATGGCTCAGTGGTTAAGAGCACAGGCTATTCTGCTAGAGGATCCAGATTTGGTTCCCAGCATCCACATGATGGCTCAAAATGACCTGTAACTCCACTTCCAGGGGATCCAATACTCTTTTGTGGCCTCTGCAGTCACTGCACACATGTGGTGCACAGACATACATGCAGACAAATCACCCATACACATAGGAACAAACAAGAAAACAAACAAAAAAGAACATAACAATAAAAAAGAAAATTAAGTTTGTGCTCCTCAATGGAGTCTGTTGAATTTGACCCTTGGACTCATCAGTCTAGATAGGAAATGACAACCTGTTTAATCACAAAAGCCAAAGTAAATTTCAATTAGGCACCCAGGCTCACTCAGTACTCTTCTAAATTGATCACTATAATGGAACATAGATAGGGTCCTCAACTGAAGCATGGTAAGTATTTTCAGTGAAATCAGTAGCTTGAACTCTAGTAAAAGTTAAGCCAAGCTAATTATCCTGCTCCTTTGCAACGGATGCATTCCCATCAGGACTGGCTTCACCTGTAACCATAGATGCATTCCCACCAGGACTGGATCCACCTGTAACCATAGATGCATTCCCACCAGGACTGGATCCATCTGTAGCCATGGATGCATTCCCACCAGGACTGGATCCATCTGTAGCCATGGATGCATTCCCACCAGGACTGGATCTACCTGTAGTCATGGATGCATTCCCACCAGGCCTGGCTTCACCTGTAGCCACACATTTAATAAGGACAATGCCACCAGCTTTGTGGGCTTTCTCAGATCATTTGTCTTAGATGAGATAAAGAATAGGAAATAGACTTCTTGACCTATTCAGTTTCTTTTTCAGACACCAAATAAAACAAAAACTGGAACTATGCTTTGGAGGTTCATTGAGTGAGTGCACAGATCAGCAACCATTATCTATAAAGGGTGAGGTAGATTCTTCTCGGTTTTGAGGGCTGGATGGTCTCCAATCTAACTATAGAACCTCGTTGGCATGGAGTGAAAGCCATGGCAGATGGAAGCAAACAAATGGTTGTGACCTCATGTCAAAACTTTATTGGAAAAAAACAGGAAATAAGCTAGACGCTCCCCCCCTCCATCTATAGATACCCCTCCCTGCAAGTGCGAATGGAGGTAACTGAGGCACCAAATAAGGCCAAGTAACCCTTATCTGATAATTTCTCATTTCCCACTACCGTTCCCTATTTCTAAATCCCCAGTCTTCCTTCCATCCTGCCTTCTGGAAAAACAGGCAGAGTGAGGTGAGCAGGTGAACTCTGTCTCGGTTTATGAAGCTATTTCAGTAGAAAGGGAAGGCCACCTAGATCTGAAGGGAGGAGGTGGGAAAAACACCTGCCTGCTCCCGACAGAGCTGAGCAAGGCTTCCGAGAGAAGAGGCATGTTAGGCTCCTGATATCCTGGCTCCCGCTCACTGCATCCTTCCTCCATCCATCTGCTCAGAGTTCTCAGACGCATTCCATTCGCTGCAGGATGTGATAACTAACTCTTTTAAGGGAATTTTCTGTTATTTTTTTCCCAAGGGTTTAAAATAATCTTTTCTATCTTTCTTTTCTTTTGATTATAATGGTTAGATTAACTTTAAATAAAAAATATTGACAATGGCTGAATAGCCATGGCCCATGGTAACCCACCATGCATGCAGTGTGGTGTTTACTAGGTATCGTTCAAATAAACTCCTGTGTAAACTCCTGTGTAGACTCAACACAGACACAGCTACGTGCTCAGCTACCTCATACACACGGTCTCAGAGACTCATGACAAACATGTCATCTATTTGTTTACTTGTGTGCATGTGTGTGCTTATGTACATATGCATGTATGTGTTTATGTATGTGTGCATGTGTGTGTTTATGTACATGTGCCTGGGCAGGCACATGCCATGGCACTCAGGTGGAGGTCAGAGGACAACTCCTGGGAATTAGTTCTCTCCTTATACCATGTGGACTCCCACCTTTCTTAATGATGATGATGATGATGCCCAGAGGGAGGTATTCTGGCAGGTGTATTCTCCTGAAAGACTGCACAGTCGGAAGGGGTCAAAGCTGGACATGGGTACAGTCTCTTGGTTTGGGACACTATTGAGATACTCACTTTGTGACCACTGCAAAGACACATTATCCGTGCCTCACTTGTTGACATCCCCTTTGGAAAGGATGATAATTGTTTATGCCTCGAGTTGATCGGGTATACGGCAAGTCGCTTGGCACAGTGCCTGGCTCACCATAACAATCTCTGTCTCTGCTCACTGCCTTATACCACCTGAAGGTGTCTTGAGGACAAACTGAGAAACACTGGCAGGTAGTGGAGACCAGTAATATGGTTGAAGTATCTACAATGCACAGGGCGGTTTCCACCACAAAGAACTTTTTAGGCCCAGATAGTACCAGTGCTGAGGGAGAGTGGCTGGTTAGAGCTGGTGAGCTGGTGGATGCATGGGGCCCAGTGAGATCTCCCCACAGGCCTGACCACCTGGAGGTTAATAGGAGTCCTCTCAGATCTGCAGCTGGGGACATCAGCCTATGCACTCTTCAGAAGGACACTCGGCCTTTCCATTTTGTGCCTGCGCCCAGAAACAGCCAAAGCAGCAGTTCCGAGGACAGAGGCTCCTACAAAACAGGCCTCTTCTCTGCTAGGGAATCTGGATACTGTGCAGGCGCTCACTGGGGCCTCCGATTCAGGCCCGATGGCAATCTCCAACGAGCCATAAGATGAAGAGATTCTCTTAACACATTGAGGACACCAGAGCAAGGAAGCTTCGAGAGTCTCAGGAGATGAGGTGAGGTAGAAAGTAGGCCCATCACCATTTGGATAGACAAGCCTTCATCTATAGCTTTGTTATCTAAACACACCTCTGCTAGTTTTGCGATTAGAGACGTGAACAGCCATTATAACCTATGATTGAATCAGGCAGTTCTCAGAGCTTTTCTCCTCACCTCCTGGTGCCTTCTATTTGAAATATTATTTGGCTCTATTTTTTTCTCCTGGTCCACTCTGCTTCTCGTCAGTGTGTGTGTGTGTGTGTGTGTGTGTGTGTGTGTGTGTGTGTGTGTCCACAATTGTAGTTTCAGTAAATAAAATGGCTGCTTGATAACATGGAATGGCCCAACGCTTAACTCTGCCCTTGGAGATCCTCTACATCAAACCAGCCATCAAAAAGTGGTGCAGATAAAATTTGTCATCTGGGGTTTCCTACAAAAGAATTACAGTGGAGAAATGGCCGGATCGATACTATGGATTTTCACGGCGGGGGCCGGTGGTCCGATTGCTGTGAGACACTCAGGCAGATAAAAGGGCACGGCTGCCACTCCGTCACAGACTGCTGACTCAGCACAAAGCCAGGCAGGTATTTATAGGCTGGACTGACACAGAATTATCACCTTGCAGTGCCCGGCTCGTGTTCCCTGTGAGATTGCTTTTCCTTTATGGGACTGCTAAATGCAGGTGAATGGAAAAATGATGGCTAACAGCTGTCAAAATGCAACCGAATGAAGTACTTAAATCTTTTTTTATCCATTAAAAGGGTTACAACCGTACATAGATCATGGCACAGACATTGTAATGATATTTGGGGGCTGGTAAATGAGAGGGGTAATAAACAATGTGTGCTCCCATCAGAGCAGCAGAGGGAACAGACTTGGGGGCAAGGTGGGTCTGCCCTGAGCTTGACTACCCACTTTAATGGGGGGACAGTTACATAATCATAGGAATACATCTGCACCTCAGTCCGTCGGAGCGCGCTTTCCCTTACCTTGGCATTCAGGTGGCATCGGGCCGCTCTGTAGAAGCTTGGCTGTGCTCATTGTGCCATGAGCTGACAGAAGCTTGCTCACTGGCTTAATGAAAGCCCGAGAGGTGCCTAAGATGCTCCCAGGCCACGTGGGACTTTCCTGTGCGTTGTTTCCCTTCCGCAGTGCAGCTGACCTTCAGATGCGCCACGGATGTAACTCCAGAGGTCAAGGACAACGCATAGACAGTAGTCCTCTGCCCCCCCCTCCCCGCCTTGCTCACTAGGGGGCAGTTCCTAAGGACCCCCTCCCATCTCCATGCTTGTCTGAAACCATAGGTTCTACCAAATCCTCTAGAGCTGTGGTGGGTTCCCCTACCCCCATAATACACACTTGTGAAGTTTAGTTTAAAACGAAAGCACTTTGCTTTTGTATTGTATTTTATTATAGCAATGGGAGAGCTAAAAAGAGCTAGAGGGTGAGAGACGGAGACAGAGACAGACAGACAGACAGACAGACAGAGAGCAGCTGTGATGATGAACTACAGTAAGGTTATCTCAATATGGCTTCTCTAGCTCTCAAAAGAACTTACTGTGTGACATCACCGTTCTTGTGATGGCAGGGGGTGCCAGTGCCAGTGTGATGAACAGGAGTGAGGTGATGGACATTGGCCTCCTGATACAGTGTGGGGCTGCCACAACAGGGTGACCGGCGCTCACATGGCCAGAGTCCAGGGCAAAGTGAGAATTCATTGCACCTTACGAATTGCTTATTGCTGGAGTTTTCCATTTCTTATTTTTCTGACTTCAGCTGGCTTTGAGGCTGAGGGGAGTAGGACCGTGGCTAAGGCTATACCTTCTACCCAGTGGGAGAGGATGAGCTCATTGCCGGAACATTCCATCAGCTGGCCTGTCACCAGAGAGGTTCCTTTGTCATTACTTAAATAGATAAAGTTAGTGTAATTGCCCCAATTTCTAGCTAATACATCCTTGAGGAATCCTTCTGGAAAAATTTTACCAATCCATCTAGACCCATCTGTACAATACATGTCCTGTTTTTCATTTAGTGGGACTCGGCTTCCATAGAGACTCACAATATTTCCAAGGCTGCCTTCTGGGATGTTAGCTAGTTTGAAAATTTTTATTTATTTATTTATTTATTTTTTCAATGAACCATTTTTGGTGAGTTTGAACATTGCAAGAAGAACATTTTATTCATCTTCTTTAATATTTAAAAAGTGCTGCAAAGCAATAGGGAAAAGAACCCAAAGTGTACCGTGTCTCCCCCATTACAAGGTACCTGGGCATGAGGAGGCAACCTTGAACCTGGGAAGCTTTGCCTTGTGACTCATGCTTGGAATCATCCCAGGATGTGTGTAACCTGATTCAGACAGGAAATGGAAAGTTTAGGGGCCAGGGAGGTGGCCCAGTGGGTAAAGATTATCACTGCCGAGCCTGACTACCTGAGACCTACGTGGTTGATGGAGGAGCCCGTTCTTACAAGCTACCCTCTGACCTCCATATGTACCCCACCCCCTATAAGTAATTATTATTATGTTTGAAACATGAAGTCCAGAGAAGGGGAAGGGACCGTTTGCCTGCCTGTTTAGTGGAGTTTAGGTGTCTTGTCACCAAGCTCTCTGCTAGTTTGACTGTGTTGTTGAGGGGGAGGCTATCAGACCCGCAAGGTTCTGAGGCTTCTAAATGCAGAAAGCCAAGTGCGGGAAGGGCAAGTGTGTGTGTGTGTGTGGGGGGGGGGTGGCGCGGGCAGAACATAGTTCAGGATGCATGACTGCCTGGCAGCAGCATTAGCAACAACACAGCTGTTCTCAGAGCCTCCCTGGCTGGGCTTGGGTGGGTTTCAGAAACCTAACCCACGCCTGCAGGCACCGTCCACAGGGAAATCATGTTTGTGCCTATTGGAATGGCCCCGGATGGGTAGAAATCACTGCTGCTTTCCTCCTGGCATTGCTGTATGGGACTGTACCATCCCAGACATTAACCAGAGACGGAAGGAGGGGGCTAAGCAAACAGAGGGGGAAATAGAAGCAAGAAAATGCAGCAGAGTGAAAAAAATATCCATAAACTAGTTGTGTGCGTGTGGGTTTTTTTTTCCCCCTCTTTTCTTTTTGTCTCTCTGGTTGCTCTGATGTGCACAAAGGAAATAGTCGGAATAAAATCACATCTCAGGAACACCAACATAAATTCCCCCTTGCTTTGACAAGTACGTAATTTTCTTCAGAGATGTTCTTCACGTCTGGAGAGTTACGAGGCAATTTCATTCCCATCTGACAAATTTACAAAGAAACATTAGAGAGAAGGGATCAGGAAAACCAGCAAGCTTTATAGACTTTTTCCTCAGGCTGTGCTCCCCTTCCCTCTCTTTGTGTTTTCTTGAGGACCACGCATGAGTGACTCACATAGGGTGGACCCCGGAACCAAGACACTTAGGGAAGGAGAGGACAGAAAATGTGCTTTTAGTCAACTAATTGTATTTACATTTTAGGGGGAGGAGGCGGGGCTTGGGCAGGAGGGAAGGTGTGCATTGGCAAATGGTTAAAGTGAGCTCCCTAGGGTATGGATTTCAAGTGGCATTTGTAAATATTAGGGTTTGTGTAAGGGGAGAGGGAGAGGGACACAGGAAGAGGGGGAGGGTGGAAAGAGAGGGAGATGGGGAGAGGGAGAGAAAGAGAAGAAAGGAGGGAAGAGTGAATAGAGGAGGAGAGGAGGAGGGAGGGAGAGAGGAGGGGAGAGAGGGAGAGAGGAGGGGAGGGAGGGAGAGAGGAGGGGAGGGAGGGAGAGAGGAGGGGAGGGAGGGAGAGAGAGGGGAGGGAGGAGGAGAGGGAGGGAGGAAACAGCAGGAGGAAAATCTGGATGTGCGGAGGGTAAGAGAAGTGGGGAAGGAGAGAGGGGGGGGGGCAGAAAATGGTCAGGGTTGTTTTTGATGATTTGGGTTCCAGCCTGGGCTTCATGAAAAGACCAGTGACGGAAAATATCAGGTTGCTTTTCTCACAGGATCATGGTTTCTGCTGTGAGCCTGTCTTCTGCCGGTTCCACCGCACAGCATTTACAGTGACCCTTCACCTGCATCGCATCAGAAATATTTGGTCCTGGGTAAAGTGAGACAGCTGCCAGGCACTGCTGACCATCCTAACTCTCAGGCTGGAGTTGATTGGGCTGTGAGTCTTCGTCATTCTCCTAAATGTTTGCAGCAGCCATAACATATTCAGTTCAGGGATCTGCTAGCTAGCAGAGTTAGCACACACACATAGACACAACACCTACACAACACACAAACACACAATACACACATAGCACACACATATAACACACACACATACACATAACACACACATATAACACACACAACACATACGATACACTCACATACACACAATACACACACTCACCATACACATACTCCACACAACACACACATGTACACACACACACATGTACCTTCTTACATCCATGTATTTTCAGTGCCCTGAGATTCTAGAACATTCTAGCAAGGTCCTTAGGGCTTGCTTAGAATTTTGATCAAAAATCCCAACATGCTCAAGAATCCAGGACATCAATCCCTGTCCTGGAGAGCTGAGATGAGGATCTGTGTTATGTAGATTCTGGAGGACACGGAGCCTAGAAGACAGGTGACACCTTATAACTAGAGCTTAGGGAGTGAGGGGAGAGGGAGATCCGTGGCTTCCTAGGCCGTCCCTGAAAGCCACATGCACCCAATGCTGCATGGACAATGTGGCAGGAGGGAGGGGCCGTGCACGTGGCTGTGTTGCTCCTGTATATTTTTGGAGCCCAGCTGTGTATCAGCAGTCATGGGAGTTGAGGTTCAACCTTATTTGTGTAATTGATTTGTTCCCACTGATTATCATGCTTAAGTCTTTTGCATTTTTTTAAATATGAAAGCATTTCACCAAAGAAATCTTATATATATGGCATTTTAAGTTTAATACCATTATTCCAAATTGTGAAGTGGAATTTGGATCTGGTCTCTGCAAACTCTCATAATGAAAGCCCTCTCTTTGGTCTGGCTTCTGGCTTCTCCAGCTTAGGCAACTATTGTCTTGATGAAGAGGGTGCTCATCTGGAGGGAGGCTGGGCAGGTGCAGAGGAAGGCCAGTTCCTCTGGGTCACCTTGTCCTTGAGGAGGTCCATCTAGCCCAATGGGACTGATGAAATGTGTGGATGGGCTCTGCTCCCCCTTATGAGCAAGATAACTTCAGCACGGCTAGGCAATTAGATTGATTGTGATGAGAGAGATAAAAATTTAAAATATCCCCTGGTAGGGAATTTTTTTCTTTTTATTTCTGCGTTTGAATCTTTTAAATACTGTAACTTTGGGGGAAAGTTATAGAGACATAAAAGGCATATTTGAGCTGCTTTGGGGTTTATGACAACCACTGGATAATACATTATTTTGAAAGCCTTTATAGTATACAGTTACAGACTTCCAGGAAATCTATTAAAATGCAGCATTAATTAACATAAACTTTTTATAGTGTTGCTAATATTCTGCAAACAACTAAAAGTTTAAAAGCCCTTTTACAGGCATTTTTTTTTCCCTGCATGTATCCCGCAGTCATGTGTATTATGGGAAGTACTAGAGAAGTGGAAAGAAATGGATTTCCCTCGATGGTTCTGATGGGTATTCACCTCCATATCGGCCTTCATTTGAACGAGCATAAAAATCTTTGCCAGGTTGATTAGCATTTCCTCTTGAAGCTCATGCGATGGACCAAAAGCAACCGTGCCAGAACTTGAACATTCACCGTTCCCTTTAATGATTAAAAAAATAGTCGCTGACGTCACTTTAGAAATCAAAGTCATGTCTTTCAACTCCAGGAGATGGTGCTCAGCCACATCCCCTTCCTCTAAACACCTCACCTGCCGGTTAGCCCATGCCTCAGACTACTGTTAAAATACACAGACGTGCTCTCCTTGGTTTGGCTCTCTCTTAGCCATGTTGTTTTTGAAGTCTAGCTCCTGGTCACTTTTGTGGCAGAGAGCTTTCCCAACCCAAATCTTGACCTTCTCCAGAGAGAAGTTTGGCATCCCTGGGAGGTTTCTGCTTCCGCGCTCGCTCACATAGTAGTGCTGTCCTACCTAGGACTGAGAGGAAGGTGAGATAGCCCTAAGTCCCTCATCCCTAATTACTTCCCAGCTAGGCAGGGAGGGCAAGACAAGGAGGCAGCCGGCTGCCACACACGAGTGCTCAGGAAGCAGAGAGCCTAACGCTGGAGCTTATCACACTTCCTTTCACTCAGTCTGGGAAGCAGATGGGGCTTGGTGCCGCCCACTTTCTGCGCATGCGCATACCCTCCCTCTTTAGTTGCCGCTCTCCAGAAACATGCCCACAATTTACTCAGAAGAATTTCTCTTTGGTGATCCTAAAATCCACACAAGTTGACAGTGAAGATTAGTCAGTACAGACAGAGAAAATTAAATGTAGACTCATCAAATTCCAGTATTTATTTATTCAGCAAATATATGATATTTTTATCCCCATAGGACTGCCCTGCACAAAGGGGGGAAAAAAGAACCAGCAAAGAAGTAATGACGTGGTCTGTTGGATTGTGGTAAATAATGACGTGTCACTACCCTCTTATATAGAAATTTCAGGAACAATCCCAGAGGTAAATGAAAGTCGTTCTCCTTAAAGAGAACTCCACACAAAAGAAACTGTAAAGAGTGAAATTCCAAGGTGGAAACGGATGAGGCACAGTGAGCATGTGGATGTACCCGGATCACAGCAAGAGTGAGATGCGGTGCGCTAGGCCTCTGCAGGGACTTTACTCCACGTGAGAGGAAAGTCACCGGAGGAAGCTGAGAGGGACAAGACATAGCTGTCTATGTTTCATGGTCAGATCGGATGGTGGGGGAAAAATAGAGCAAAAGGCAGAGGTGGGAAGTCAAGACTCATCAATATTTTGCCATATGTCACAGCAGCTGGTCAGTGAGGATGGCGACGGGGTGCTAGTTACCACATGTTTCAATACAGACTTGGCTGCACACTTGGCCCTTGGTTTGGTTAAGAGATGCCCGAAGATGAGGTCTTAATGACAGCTGCCATACCTGTGGCCGGGTTCTCCAGAGGATGATAGTAACATGCTTTGAAGGCTGACTTATTCTATTTGATAGGTGTGTGTGTGTGTGTGTGTGTGTGTGTGTGTGTGTGTGTATACATGTATACATGTGTGCCATGGTGCTCATGAGGGGGACAGAGGACAGAATGAAGGGCATGGTTTTTCCTTCCACCACGTGTGCTCAGGGGATTGAACTTGGGTGGTTACGCTCGGTGGTGGCAAGAATCTGCTGAGCCATCTTGCCAGCCCTGACTTCTTTTTGGCAGAGAAATAAGGAGACTTGGCTTTCTCATTTTTCTCATTTCTTTCTATTGTCACATGTGATTTTTCCTTTTTGCTATGCCATCAACTGATCTCCAAAGATTATTTGAACGAAAGGGTATTAAAGTTTCTCCCAAATTTCAATTATTTATAATAAGAAACAACGCTGTGTTTTGCTAAGCCAGAAATACAGGTTAGTTGTGTCTCTGACCATGTGGTCCTCCTTTTCCTTGAGTGTCTGTCCACACGTACCCTGCTCAATGGTCTGTCTGTTCTACAGAGTACATAGCCACACCCACCGACAGACAGGGAGGACCACACACCTCCCATCAATCAAAACCAATCCACATGGTCATGTGCAGATGCGGAAGGACTGAGAGGCTAGAGTCCCGGCAACCCTGTTCATGGCTCAAGCATCTAAGCATCCATGGGGCTCATTTCCTTGCTAGTGAGGATGTCTCTCAGTTATTTATGAGTTTCTTATTACCTGTGATTTCCTTCATAACAACCCTGTGTTCCTTGCCCATCCACAGCTCACTTGCTACCACCTGGTAAGTGCCTGGTGAAGCGCTGTACGTCTAGTTTTATGCTCAGATCCATTTTCTGAAGTTTATCTAGAGATTGGTATCTTTTGTGTAAAGGGGGGGAAAAGGGAGAGAGAGAGAGAAAAAGAGGGACACCAAGCCCTGGTAGCAATTCAGATGCCTTCTGAAGCCAAGCAGGTGACACACATGTGGGCTTGACCAGGCTCTGGGACAGATGGGAGTGGTGTGGCATTTTAGTCAAAGTGTGTGTGTCGGGGGGTGAGGGGGGGGACACATGATCCCAAGGGTCAAATTTAAAAATATTTTTAAAACAACACAAAAACCATGCTAGTCCGATCAAACCATTGCAAGGGCAGATTACTTCAGACACTGGCCAGTTCGAGGAGCTGTAATGAAGGCTGGAAGACGACGGCTTTATCAGAGGTCCTTTCTGATTTTCTGATTCTTGTTTGACTTAGCACGGCTGAGGCCTGACGAACACCTTCCCTTAACTGTCTTTTACTAGGTTGTTCTTAGGTGGGGGAAAAAATGAATCTGTCTACGTGAAACTAGGACAAGAGCTAGCTAGAGGGGATACCTTTGTGTCTTTTGCCAAAGATAACTCTGGAGATTAAAAAAGAATTCTCTTCGAGTTTATGAACCCAAGTCCCAGCACAGCGCCCTGAGAACTGCGCCCCCTCTGGTGCAGGGCAGAGAGTGAGGATGGGAGTGGGGTGGGTTGGGGTGGGGTGGCGAGGTGGGTTGGGGAGGTGGGGTGGGGAGGGGGCAGGAGGAAGACTTTGGTCGGCCCTGGGCCGGAGGAGTAGAGGAGGGCCAGCAGGCAGGCCTCTAAGCCTCCTCTTGCCAGAGGGCTGTTATTTAATGTCGTGAGGTCTCCAAGGCCAGGGATGTTAAATCCTATGCCCTGCCGAGAAGTCAGGATGTTCTCTCCCCGCAGTACCTGGGAACCAGGATTGTGTAAGATACGGATTGTTCTTGCCTGTGGCTTAACTCTTTGTTGGGTGACACAGCAATTATGCAATTACATAGTTTAAAAGTTAATTCCAGGGCTTGGCAACTCATTTTGTGACACTCTTGACTAGCAAGAGCGAGGACTCAAGTTCAAGCCCCAGAACCCATGTAACAAAGCCAGGCACATTCTCACAAGGGCAGCTCTGGGAAGGCAGAGCCAGGAAGGTCCCCAGGGCTTGCTTACCAGTCGGCACCTAGCCCACTTGCTCTGGGCCAGTGAGAAATCCTGCCACAAACAGAAGAAAAATGCCTCACAAGGAATAACATGTGAGGTAGTCTTTTGATCTGCACATGAGTGCACACGCACACGTGCATGCACACTGAGTTGTGGATGTTCACCTGGGCAAGCACATGCACCTGCACACATGCAAATATGCATACACACACACACACATACACACTCTGAAATATTCCAATTGATTCTATATGCCAGTGCTTAGAAGCTAGGATATTTGAATATTTACACGAGGATTAGAATCCAAGGCTCCTTCTAGAATCTGAAAACTGTCTGTCATTTTAGGTTGACAACTGCTCTGCCACAAGGGGCTGTGGAAAATCTACTCACATTGCTGAAAGCACGGTCACTGTAGCGCCTGTCTATCCTCTCCCAGCCTACTCTGCTCAATGGTTTTCATGTGGCTGGCCCATTTTAGACAGTCAGGAATGGACTCCTAGCCTCTGCGTTTACGGTCTCAGCGGCTATGACGTATTTTGCCGCAAATGGCTCCGATATCATCACCTTTAGTTTCAACAGCAGTCTGCTCTTTAGCTCTCAACTTTGACTTTTAAAAACCAGAATTGTTAATTATCCTGAGAAAGCTTTCTCTGCTTTAGACTCGATAAAGTTGCCGGTAACGGATGGGATCTTTTGTGGGTTAATCTAAAAGATATCCTTTCTTTTTCTTTCCCCTTCTGGTATGTTCCCTCCTCCATGCCAAGTCGTTCAGCATGCTAGAAACCTTCAGGTGTTTTAGGAGGCTTGGAGAACCTTCCAGGAAATGCTGCAACTTTGCCCATGTTGTCAGAGGATAAAAGCACAGTGTTCAGTCCAAAAGCTTTGTGTAATTTTCTTTTTCAAATTCAACACCCAAGTTAAAAACTTGGATGCTTCTCTGCTTTACATTTTAATGAGTAGCTTTTTCTAAAGGCTTTGAAAAAAAAAAAAAAAACCACCACCACAGGCACAAAAGTTTGAATGCTCTGCCTGCTAGCACGGAGTGTCTAAGGGATATGCTGTTTTTGTGTCTTCAAAAAGTACCAAAACTCAAACGGAGGCTTTTGAGATGGCTCACCTGCTAAGAGGGCTTGCTGTTCTTGCCGAGGACTAGAGTTTGGTTCTCAGCATCAACACTGGGTGTCACTGCCTGTGACTCCAACTCCAGGGACTCTGACACTCTCTTCTGGCCTCTGTGGGTACCTGCATTCAAAGACATATACCCACACACATACATAAATAAAAATAAACCTTAAAAACTAAGAAAAACTCAAACAGCGAGAGGGAGGCGAAATATTGGACAAAGAAATACTGAATGCTATGTTCTCATGTAATGACTGTGTCAATGAAGTATGCAAACCAGGCAGCTTCATATGGATTTTCCCCATTGTATCATTTTATAGGTATGTGTGTAGCCTGGGTGTCGGGTAAACTTTTATGAGCTAAATCATTCTTCCCGTTAGTTTTTGTTGTAATTACCACCATGCTTATTGTAATTTCTGATTGATCTTCAATTGGTCTTGGCTAATAACACTTCATCTTGAGGTGTCTATGCCTGCAGGCTGCTCAGTTATGTGGCAAATGATTTATCTATAAACGCTCAACACACCCGGGAGTTCAATATTTAAATGGATCTCTTTGTTAAGTGAAGAATGCTTCTAGTGTGCAAATAATATGGTGGCGAGTTTTGCATTTGGATAAAAGTCGATGCTAGCCTGGCCAGAAGATCGGCTCCTCTCGCCTTCTCAACAGCTGCATCAAGTTCCACGCTGGTTGCTCAGCTCATTGTGGGCCTGGCCTTCCTCTAGGCTGTAACTCCCAGGAGGGCAGGAATCATGCTACCATCTTTCTTAAAAATTAAAAAAAAATTATGCACATGAGTCAGTGTCTCTGTGTAGGCATGTGCCCATGAGTGCAGGTGCCCTCAGAGGCTAGCAGAGGGTGTGGGGTTCCCTGGAGCCTGAACTACAGGTGCCTGTGAGCCACTTGATGTGGGTTTTGGGAGCCAAACTCTGGACCTCTGCAAAAGCATCACGCCATCCTCACCACTCAGCCGTCTCTCCTGTCCCCCCTCCTCTCTCTTCAGAGAATTTTGAGGAGACTGAAATATGTGAAACATAGGACAAGCCACTTGCATTTACTCAGGCTCGTCTGCTTGTACAGTTGAGTGTTACCACGCCTGTTCCAGGGAGCTCTGATTTTCCCCAACAGAAACCCCATGGTCACTAAACACCAATTCCCTGCCTCCTGTTCCAGCCCCTGGAAACCGCCATTTGCTCTCTCTCTCTCTAGGGACTGGACTAGACAAGGTGCCTTGGATAAATGGAACCATGCAAGTCACTGAGGTTCATTCGGCATCAGAACGTCTTTATGTTTGATGAACATATGTGGTGACAGTTGACATTGATCATTAGCTCGGCAGGACTTAGAGTTACCTAGGACACGGCTCCCTGGGTGTGCTGGGAGGGCACTTCTAGATTTGGTCAACAGAGGTAAGAACATCTACCCTAATGTGGGTGTTACTATTCTGTGGG
Source organism: Acomys russatus (assembly GCF_903995435.1). NCBI lineage: Eukaryota > Metazoa > Chordata > Mammalia > Rodentia > Muridae > Acomys > Acomys russatus. The sequence goes on from NC_067140.1 coordinate 18,617,395, forward strand.
CTGAGGTCCTGAATTGGATAAAAATAAGAAAATGGGTTGGCATCAGCAGTCATCTCTCTCTCTCTCTCTTTTTTGTCTGGATGCAACATGACCAGCTGCCTCTTCGTGATCCAGTCACTGTGACTTCCCGGCCACATTGGTGTGCACCCTCAAACCGAGAGCCAGGATAAACCCTTCCTCCCTCAAGTTGCTTTTTGTCAGAGCAACAGTAAAACTAAGGTGATACATAAGAGTTGAACAAATACATAAAGGTGAGGAAGAATCCATCTTCTGCAGTAGACCTCTCCAGACACACAGTAGATCTTAAGCAACACCCTCTTCTTGGTTTGTGGTAAGGACCCAATTGAGGCACCAGGTAAGTTTTGGGACACGAGGCCCTAGCCATTCCTCCTCACGTGTTGTTTAAACCCAACATACAAGAATCTCTGTGGTGTGCTTTCTTGGACTTGTAATTTGGGTTGCTTTCTGCTGGCTGCTAATTAACCAGTTGGTGATGCACTGCTTGGCTTTTCATCTGCCTCTGAGCTTGTCAGGAGCCAATGACAAGCCCAGGGGAACCGGGGACCACTCTGATAATTAAGGCTTGGAGGGCTTCTTTACCGACCCCATCGTGGGCCAATTGCTTTCTCTGCCTCCACTGATGGGCAGCTGACATCTGACAAAACACTGGCCTTCTCTCATAAGCACAGCAGCGGGACACTTTCCCACCTTTTAATGGCTGAGCACATCTCATCCCTAGCAACTGTGACAAAAATGAAAGTGCATCCTCAAAGTTGCTGGTGGAGACAACTGATAAGAAAAGAAGCTGGAAGCATCAGAGCACACACACCCTTTATTCCTATCCTTTAAGTGCAGAACACCAACAGTACAAAGCTTTCTTTGAATTTGTAGGTGGAGAAGTGGTTTGGTGGTCCACATTCTTCTGGGATCTCCTTTAAGAGACAATGAAAGGGAAGGGCCAGGTGTGGTGGTGCACGCCTTTAATCCCAGTATTTGGGAGGCAGAGGCAGGCGGGTCTCTGTGAGTTTGAAGCCAGCTTGATCTACAAAGTGAGTCCAGAATAGCGAAGTCTACACAGAAAAACCCTGTCTCAAAAAAAACAAAACAACCTCCCCCCAAAACAATAAAAACAAGCCCCCAAACAAGAACAACAACAATACACACAGAGGGAGGGGGAAAGGAGAGAGGGAGAGAGAGAGAGAGAGAGAGAGAGAGAGAGAGAGAGAGAGAGAGAGAGAGAGAGAGAGAGAGAGGAGCAGGCAGGCTCTGCAGAGTTCCTTTAAAGTTCATGCTGTTGGGATTGGAGAGACAGCTCAGTTGGTACAAGGACCAGAGTCTGGTCCCTGAGAACAGTGAAAACGGGAGAGGTAAGGTATGCATGCAAGCCCAGCACTGGAGAGTGGATCCTGGGTACTCCTGGCCAGCCAGCCAGCTCAGTCTATTTGATGATTCCAATGAGAGACTCTTCCTGAAAAAACAAGGCGGGTGACTTCAGAGGAGCTATGCTTGAGGGCAGCCTCTGGCTTCCACAGTTATGCCCACAGATGTCCTGTCTGTCTGTCTTTCCTGATGAAACCCCCACAAAGCCCTTGCGTTGCTCATGTGATAGTGTAGAATAGCTGTAAGCCACTTGTGACAGCGCTGCGTCACTCTAAAAAACTCTTTTTTCTTTCTATCTAAATTTAAGGTGCGCTGACACAGTCGCTGAACCCCAGACTCACTGAGTAAGAATCTACTTTTACCCGATGTCCCATGCCACTCATGTGACATACAGATACCCGGGAAATGACTGACTGCATCACCTACCTACCCCCCATGGCTTCAGCCTCTATTCCTTTCTGTTCTTTTAATACTTATTATTTACTTCTTTGTGTACATGAGTGAGTAATTTAGTGCTAAAGTAGAGTCTAGAGAGCAACTTTTGGGTATCACGTCTCTCTTTCCACCATGTAGGTACCGGGGACCAAACTCAGATTGTCAGGCTTGGCAGCAAGCCTTTGCCTACTGAGCCATCTTACCAGATTTTATCCGTTTCTTCTCCAATCGAGTTCGCCTGTTTTTCGGCTATTTAAACCTGAGCACAAACAAGTAAGACAGAATTGATGTCCTCAGTCCAGTCAACTCCATCACACGTCAAGGGCAGGGGTAAGTGGTTCTTTCCTCAGAAGATGCTCAGAACACAGTGGAGGTGATGGGCTTGCTGCATGGACTGCGTTGTAAAGCCCAAAGCTTAACTAATATAGTTACCGGTTACTTGTGCAGCCAGCTGGGCACTGATAGGCATCACTGTTGGGAAGTTGGTGGGGCTCTCTAGAGCAGGCGCTGTGAGCTTAGGGTGAAAAGATAGAAGAAGTTATTTTTCAAACCTGGCTGCTCGGTACCTGTCCCAAGCACCTGATGGCACGTGATGTCCCAAACTGAGCTCTTGCCCCCTCAAGGATAAAATAACTAGTAACCAATCATTTTGACGGTCAACTAACCAATCATGTTTGTACTAAATTCTGCTTCTGTAAGAGTATAAAAGACCCAAGCTTTGCTTATTTGGGATCTCCAGCTCAATAGAGCTTGGTAGACTCCATCATGGTGGATCAATAAAACATCCCTTGCTGTTTGCATCGGACTGGACACTCGTGTCTCATTGAGCTCCGGGAAGTAGGACCTAGCCCCCAGGTCTCACAAGGACACAAAAGGAGTATTTGGAATTGCTAGTTACTAAGCAGAGAGTATGGAAGCAAAGCTGGCTGGGGACAGAAGTTGAACTTGGGTAGATGAAATCCTTCTATCCTTCACCAATCCAGTGGAATGTTCTGGAACAAGCACTGCTCCTTGACCTGTTTACAATGGTGCCCACATCGTTGCATCCACACCTTGCACAGTCCCTGGGCACACCATGGGAAGGCCATGGCTTTGGGAGGGTGCCACTGCGCAGGCAAAGATCTTGGAGAAACAGTTGGGTGTCTTCTGGCTGCACTCCCAGAACTGGGTAGCAATCCTGCCTCAGAGGCAGATCTGGGTGGCCCACCTCTATCTATCCCCACCACAAGTAACTAAAGAAAGGGAAGAAGAGTAGCGTTTAAGGATGTAGCCATGTCAGTTCCTTTTAGCTTTGACTTCTGGACCAGCCACTCCCTGGATGCTTGATCCTGCCCAGGCATTTGGCATCTTCATGGGTGGGCTTTTTTCCCCCATAATGTGGTGTCAAATGGCACCTGTCTGACAAGGCAGTTTGAGAATACTGTGAGAAAGGTGGATTTAGACGCTTAACTTAGGCTATCACTTTTACACTGATAGTGTTTCATAGCACAGGTAATTAACAACTATAGTATTAAATAGTACTAATGTAGAAATAAATTGTCTTCTGCTTATAAGGGAACACACCACGATGATAAACATAGGGAGGGCTGCTTCTCTCATAATGAGGAACGCAACTGTGTTTTACTCTTGCAGGTTTGAGAACTGTCTCTGCCTCTGCTTGCAAGAGACGAAACACACCTGTTTCTGTCCCACGTGCATTTTCCTTTCTTGGCAAATCGACAGGAATCTTGCCTCTTGCCTCTATCTGAGATGTTTCTGGAGAGGAGCTGACGACAGGATTTGTAAACCCTCCCCCTTCGCCAGCATCATAAGCTCCATCCTGGCTGGGCCAGCTCCTCTCAGTTCGGTGGTTCAGTGACTTCTTTAGGCTCTCACCGGGGACCCTAACAGTGAAGATGTAATGCCAAGATTAAGCAAGGTTGGTTACACGGGTAAATGAAGAAGGCTCAGAGCTTGCTGTAGAACTTAGAGAGACTGGAACTTTGTCAGAATTCCAAAGCTGTCACGCAAACTCACATGACAGTGACCGCTCAGCTTCTAGTGCAAACTGTACATTGCTTGCCATGAGCTCTGTCGTGTGTGTGTGTGTGTGTGTGTGCGCGCGCGTGCGCGCGTGCACAGTCATGTGCATGTATGTATGTGTGGGTGCATGTGCATGTGTTTGTATGTTCGCTGTGCACATGTACATCTGTATGTATTTGGAGCCCAGAGGACAATCTCAGGAGGTCCTCAGCTGCCTTTTGTGACAGGGTCTCTCATTGGCTTGGAGCCACCTTGTCAGTGAGGCCCCAGGGACCATGGATTCACCTCTACAGTGCTGGGATCACGTGTGTGGTGCCACCACCCGTGTCTTTTTCATCGCTGTGCTTCTTTTCAGCCTGTTTCCCTCTGTAATGAAGCAGATAGTCTTCGTAAACTAGGACCATGGTTTGTTCCGCATAGACTTCCTCACCCCTTGAGAAGTGACTCAAACCCAGTTAAAAAATATTTCTACCTCACAGACATAATGTGCTGGACTGATGTGGTGACCCTGGCCTGTAAATGTGTGGAAAGCTGGGCTGGCTTCCTCTTGCCTGCTGCTGTCCATTGTTGCAGCGGTGACTTTGTCCTCAGACTCCCATGAAGTGGGAGGAGAGGGGATCAGGAACCTCTTCCATTTCAGGACAAAATAGGCATTTCTCTTTACATTGTGAACAGGGGCTCATGCAGCCTAGGCTGTCCTCAAATGTGTTATGTAGTCAAGGATGACCTTGAACTTGTGATCCTTCTGCCTCCTACACCTCACGCGTTCTAGGGCTACCGGTGTCCCCCCATGACTATTTTTTTATATGTTGCAGGGACTCAAACCCAGGCCCTGATGTTGAGCAAGCACTCTAACACCTGAGCCACATGCAGCGCTGGTCCCCATTCCCACACCTTTGAATTACGTGGTCCCGCTTACCAGTACACAGACTGCAGGACACAGACATCGCGTGTGGTGTTTTAGGAGCTCAGTCACTACAAAAGACACATAGAGATTCTCTCTACACTTTCTATCAGATTCCCTCTGGGGACCTCTTATCCTCTCTCAGATGATGTGACAAGGCTCGGTAGGGGAGCTGTGTCCACTTCTGGCTGGCTCCTAGGTGGGCACATGGGCTGGACTTAGCTCACCCTTGGCTCATACTGTCATGATGCCTGAGGCTGGTGTACCGTTGCCCATGAAACCCACTCTGGGACTTGGTCCTTGGTCCTCACTGTGGCCGGTGGGAAGAAGGCCGCTCTTATTTATGAGGTTACTTCCCTGGGAAAATGACATTCTGGAGTCCCTCTTGTCATCTTTGTTTCCTCTTGGATTTAAGGAACATATTTACCCACCTAGATAACTTACCGACCCTTTGGAACTTGGGGTTTTAGCCTAGGTGCTCTTGTCACCAAGATAGAACAGCAGCATCACCAGACACCGTGGTTGTCACACCTGAGGGACTGCCACTACCGTCATCTTGTGGGTGGCGTATGTTCGTGTAGAGTGTCCCTTCCTATTCAAGACAACAGATGTCTTGCAAGGCTGTGCTGGCTGGGACCCATTTGTGTGCTTCTGCTTCACTTATTAACAGGGGAGGAAGGGGCCAGCCTGCTGTGGGTGGTACCATCTCTAAGCAGGTGGTCGTGGGTTGTATGAAAACAGGCTGAGCAGGCCAGCAGTCTGTGCATCTCCATGGCTTCTGCTCAGGTTCCTGCCTCCAAGTTCCTTTCTAACTTCCCCCAGTGATAATGCTAGTGAGGGACTTGAGGGTCGTAGGCCGAAATTAACCATTTCCTCCCCAGATTGCTTCTGATCTGTTATGTTTTATCACAGCAGTAGAAGAAACTCTTAACACACCAGGACCAGGTATACCAGAAGGCTAGCGTTTCTAAAACGTTCCTTGTTCTGTTAGTTAAGGCTCTTTGGGTGAATGACATCGACGTTGTGTTTGGATGGGTGTGCATGTGTGTGGTGAATGTGAGTGAGAGAGAATATGTGGAAGATTTACGGAATTGGCTTTCCTGTTACAGAGGCTGAGAAGCCACATACCAGAAACCTGCAAGCTGGAGGGCCAGAATAGGAAAAACAGATTGTTCTGAGTGCCATTGCCATATAATTGGGTAGCCAATGGGCTGGAGGCTCTAGAACAGTGGTTTTCAACATGTGGGTCTCAGCCCCCATAAGGGTTGCATATCATATCTGATACCCATATTATGATTCTTAACAGTAGCAAAATTACAGTTATAAAGTAGCAAGAAGAATCACTTTATGGTCGTTGGTCACCACAACACGAGGAACAGTTTTAAGGGTAGTGACATTAGGAAGGTTGAGAACCACTGATCTAGGCGGTGGGATCAGAAAGTCCCCCTCCTGAGCCGGAGTGTGTAAAAGGGAGAACCAGAGGCTCTGATGTCAGAGCTGGTGAAGAATGACGTCACTCACTGATCATTCCTCTCTTCTGGAAACAGCCTCACAGACACAGTGGAAACAATGTCTACCCTCCAGGATCTTCCCTACCCAGGCAAACTGACACAGTGAGCCACTAGACAGAGCAGGAGAGCGGCTGTTGCTGGAGCAGAGCCTGTGCCTGGAGGGGCCTCTCTGCGGCCTCTCCTCACTGAAGCGTAAGGTGTGTGACCGCCCAGACTTCAGCCTCTTTAGGTTGGGGCTGCATCTGAGCACCAGAGACTTGGTGAACGTTCCCTTTATACAAGCGTCCACTTGAGCCAAAGAAGTGTTGAGAATTGACATGGGCCTCAGGCTTGAAACCGTTCTTCTTAGCTATTTAGATTTGGTCCATCCGTGGCGTTCTTTTTCAGAGCATTGCTTTTAGCAGCCAGTGTTTATTGTAAACATCATAGAAGTTGGTCATTGTTGGCCCTTCAAGCCATTGTCCAATAATTCTGTAATCATAGCATATCTGTACTGTTAATTCCCATTTTAAGGGCCAGAAAACTCAGGCTTGGGAGCTTAATTGCATTTCCCAGGATCACACCCCAGAAAGGGTAAAGTGACCAAACTCAAGCCAACTGTGACTTGAGAAGCTGTTTTCAATATACAAACACCTGTGTGAGTGTGTACTCACGCGTGTGTTACATGCAAGTGCGAGAGCTGGAAGACAGCCTTGGGAGGTGTTCACCAGAGATTGTCCGCTTCTGTCTTTGGATACAGGGTCTCTTCCTGGCCTGGAATTCACCAGGTATCAAGCCCAAGGTGTAGTGACAGTTCTGGAATTTTGGTTTCTTTAAAAAACACAGAAATATGCTAAGAATATGTTTTCATTTTAATCCTAGGCTTGGGGATATGAGGGCACTTCTTACTGTCCACAGCTCTGACTGTGATTTGCCTTGTGCTCCAGCAGAGGCGTGGTTTTGCCAGCTGCAGATAGTTTCTGCAATTGTGTGATGTTTGGAATTCTGTGAACTTTTCAGAGGGTATATAAACATTAGGGCCCCAAGAGATGGGGTTGGTGGTTGATGGTCATTTAGGGGGGTTGGTTGTAGTTTGTTATAAGTCATGCTCAAAAAAGAAAAAAGAAGAAATTAGATTCAAGCATCGCCCCCCTTCCCCAACCTCTGTCATCTTTGTTTCTTTCCTATCTTGTGATAAGAGGTGAAACCAGGGCTATAAAGGGTGGGAAAAGAAGAGCCCGCAAAGCAGAAAACTCCAACTGCACCCGGGAACCTCACCTTTCCACTCCCAGCTCTGGGATCGCAGGTGTGTTCCACCACACCCAGTTATGTCTCCCCTGCATGGGCTCTGGGAATGGAATGGCAGTTTTCGTGTGCACATCCCCGACGGAACGATGACCTTGGCTCCAGACACACAGAGCACCCTAGTTCTTCCTCACGTGCTTCTTACTGAGTAGCTTGCCACGCTGAGTCTCCATTTGCAACTTGATCTCAGCTGAATAGTACTGGTTGGGTCACATTTCCAGATATCCTAAACCGGCCATTGCCTTAACTGGCACAGAATCCAGGCAATCCCTGGCCACTCGTCAACAGAACCACAGGCATAGTGCTTTCAGTGCCAGGCAGATGATGATGATGATGATGATGATGATTAATATTAATATTAATATTAATATTATTATTATTATTATTATTATTATTATTATTATTATTATTATTATTATTGTTCCTGTTTTATTCTTTACTAGAGAAGACCATGCTTCAGACCGAAGTTGCAGGTCACATTGTACATTGGTTGGTTGTGTGTTCCTCTCAAGGGACTCAGCACTCCACCTACTGCTGGTGTCTCTGCAGGTCCTACTTTGTGACCACCTACGTCTCGCTGACATCCACAGGTCTCACTGCTGTAATGTCTGGTTTGGTGCCCTGTATCCCCCTTTCCCCTTCAGACCCTCCTCCTGTGCGAGGGTGTTCTTCACTCAAGTTCTTGTGTCCTCATCAGAGTGTCTCCACTATGAAGAGCCAGAAACCAAGCCTGGGCATGTATCATCCTTCCGACCATATATGGAACAAGATGCTTCTTCCAGGGTTTTAAGATGAAGGCTCTTGAAGATGGAGAAAGATGGTTCAGAGGCTAAGAGCACTTGCTGTTCTTGCAGAGGACCCGAGTTTAGTTGCTAGGGCCCCACACATCGGGCATTTTACAGCTGCCTATAATTCAGTCAGTGGATCTTACGCCCTGCTTCCATGGGCACCCACACACGAGACAGATGGCACTCCTGAGTGTGCTCATGTGTGCACACACATGTGCATATTCACACACATGTGTATATATTCACAAACACATGCATGCACCCCTTAACAAAAGAGGGCCATCTTTGCCATCTCTGGAGTTGCCTTCTCTTCTTGTGAGTCCTGCAACTCAAGGGCATGAACATTTTTTTTCCATATTAGCTTGCATTTCCACTTAAAATACAGAAAAAAGTAGTTATTATCTCCTCCACGTTGGTCAAATGGCCTTTCTGCTAATGATGCAATTAGTGAAACGATACAAGACAAAAGGGGGTGGCGGAATCTTTTCAGTTTTACAAAGTCAATGAAGTGGCAAAATTCACCATGTTTGCTGTGTGTGCAAAATATTCCTCGGCGCTGCGCTGTGGTAATGCGTTTTGGGGCCGCGATTGCAGTTGCGGAAGCTAAGTTGGAATAATTTGATGACTGCTTGTGAGATGAACTCTCTGAAATGCCGTCTCCTCACGGCTATCAGGTTTGGTTTAGAATGTGGAGGGTCTCTCTGTCACCCTGCTCACACCCAGAATGCTTCCCGAACTGTGGGTGTCTTTACCCTTCCCCCCTCTGCTAACTTCTCTCCAGAATATCCCATTGTTTCCCTCCTAGAATTCTGCTTCCTACTAAACCTGTAGCCATTTAAGAAAACACATTCTTCTAACAGATTCAGTGCATATGGTTTTATGTTGAGGTCTTTACTCCACTTGGACTTTAGTTTTGTGCAGGGGGATGAATATAGATCTATTTGCATTTTTCTACACATAGACATCCAGCTAGACCAGCAGTGTTCGTTGAAGACGCTGTCTTTTCTCCATTGAATGGATTTGGCTTCTTTGTCAAAAATCAAATGTGAATAGGTGGGTTTATTTCTGGGTCTTCTGTTCGATATGATTCCATTGATCAAGCAGCCTATTTCTATGCCAGTACCATGCTGTTTTATTACTGTTGCTCTATAGTACTGCTTGAGATCAGGGAGATTCCTCCAGAAGATATTTTATTGTACAGGATTGTTTTAGCTATTCTGTTTTTTCTTTGTTTTTCCTATGAAGTTGAAAATTGATCTTCCAAGGTCTGTAAAAATTGTGTTTGTGAAAATTTTGATAAGGATTGCATTGAATCTGTAGATTGCTTTTGGTAAGATGGCCATTTTTACTATGTTGATTCTCTCGATCCATGAGCATGGGAGATCTTTCCATCGTCTGATGTCTTCTTAAATTTCTTTCTTCAGAGAGAAGAAAAAGTGGGGAAGAGCCTTGAAGTCATTGGTACAGGAGACAACTTCCTGAACAGAATTCCAATAGCTCAGGCTCTAAGTTCAAAAATTAATAAATGGGACCTCATGACAAAACAGCAGCCTAGAAATTGGGAGAAGATCTTCACCAACTTACATCTGGCAAAAGGCTAATATCCAAAATATATAAAGAACTCAAGATTAAACACTACTAAACCAAATAATCCAATTAAAAAATGGGTTAAAAAGCTAAGCAGAGAATTCTCAATAGAGGAACATCGAATGGCAGAAAAACACCTAAAGAAATGCTCAATGACCATAGTTATCAGGGAAATGCAAATCAAAACAACTCTGAGATTCCATTTTACACCTTCCAGAATGGATAAGATCAAAAATTCAAATGACAGCACATGCTGGTGAGGATGTGGAGAAAAGAGAGCACTCATCCATTGCTGGTTGGAGTGGAAACTTTTACAATCACTTTGGAAATCAATCTGGTGCTTTTTCAGAAGATTGCGAATAGGGCTACTGCAAGACCCAGCCCTAAAACTCTTGGGCATATTCCTGAAAGATGTTCCACTATACAACAAGGACATTTGCTCAACCATGTTCATAGCAGCTTTATTCATAATAGCCAGAATCTGGAAACAACCTAGATGTCCCTCAACCGAGGAATAGCTAAAGAAACTGTGGTACATTTACGCAATGAAATACTACTCAGCTATTAAAAACAAGGAAATCCTGAAATTTGCAGGCAAATGGATTGAACTTGAATCAGTCATCCCAAGTGAGATAACCCAGACCCAGAAAGACATACGTGGTATATACTAATGTGGATATTAGCCCAACATAGATGTCCTCTGAGACGCTCCACCCAGCGAGGGATTAGGATAGATGCTGGGACTGCGAGTGGAGCACTGAAAGTGGTAAGGAAGAATGGGGGGATGGAAGAACCCAGAGGGTTGAGGAGCGCCCCCCACAAGGAGACCATCAGAGCAGTTGGATCTGGACCCAGGGGTCATGCACAAACTGTTGCACACCAACCAAGAACAATGCATGCAGTAAACCTAGACCTCCGATTCTAGACCTCCTATTCACGTATAGCCAATGGACAACTCAATCTCCACTATTGTGAGGGTGGGGAGTGGGGACTGCCTCTGACATGAACTCTGGTGCCCCCAATTTGCTTACGTCCCCTTGGTGGGGAGGCCACACAGAGGAAAGGGAAGCAGGCTATCCAGATGAGACCTGATAGGCTGAGATCATATGGTCGGGGAGGAGGTCCCCCTCTGGGTCTAGAGGAGGGGAATAGGGTGGAAGAGGGAGGGAGGGTGGGAAAGGGAAGATACAAGTGAGGGGGTAACAACTGGAATGTGATCTATATAAATTATAATCAATTAAAATTAAAAAAAGAAAGACAATACATTTTTTCAATAGAACCCTGGAGTCACCTCTCCTTTCTGGGGAAGCAATTCTGCCTATGTCCTGGGGCGGGTGGTTTGGCTAGTGCAATTCGCACTGGTCACATTATCTCACATAAAAGTCTGTTCAGTGGAGGCTTTGCTGGAACTGGCTGTAGGGCTCCGGGGAGTGACTTCCGCACATCCTTTCCTATCTTCTGGCACCTACAGTATTATATGGCTAGCTCAAAAGTCAGCCATGATGGCAGCATCCCCACGATGGTCAATGGCCAGCTTTGTGCACAAGAATGGATTTCAGGCTTGCTAGGACACAGTTGCTCTGACCTCTGTGTGCCTTACCTTCTTCCTGGTCGCCCTCTTCACTTGGAGGGAGTTTTGCATTCGATTCCAGTGTTCTCGTTACCGTCTGGGTCTGAACAGACCTTTGGCATGGCATGTATGTGAAATTATCCACTGAGCCAGGCTTGTTCCACATCCTGCCCTGTAAGAGCTTGTCCTGAACAATGATGGATTGTTCCCAAATCCACACTGTTTCCTAGCATTCCATCACAGAGGTCTCACACACACACACACACACACACACACACACACACACCACACACAACACACATACTATACACACACACCACACACACATACCACACACACACACTACACACACACACCACACACATACACACCACACACACACACCACACACAACACACACACTATACACACACACCACACACACACACCACACACACCACACACACTATACACACACACCACACACACACACTACACACACACACCACACACATACACACCACACACACAACACATACACACCACACACACAACACATACACACCACACACACAACACATACACACACACACACAACACATACACAACACACACACACAACACACACAACACACACACTATACACACACACCACACACACACACTACACACACACACCACACACACACACACCACACACATACACACCACACACACAACACATACACAACACACACACTATACACACACACCACACACACACAACACATACACACCACACACACACAACACACACAACACACACACTATACACACACACCACACACACACAACACATACACACCACACACACACAACACACACACCACACACACTATACACACACACCACACACACACAACACACACACTATACACACACACTACACACACACACACCACACACATACACACACACACCACACACACACACACCACACCCCCCCAAACAAAAACCACTTAAGTTATAAGAATCTGGACCTAAAACTGAATTCCATCTTATAAACAGCTCAGAGTCTCTTTTGTGCAGTCTGAATGTGCCCTGTGCAAGTCAGAGGAGCTCTGCCCTGTTTGACTTGGAAGCTCACCAAGAGGCTTTCGTTCTTCTTTTTAAAAATCACGTCTTCCCCAGCGGCAGGGCCGACCTGGCGCTAGGGTCACCCATCCATCACACTCCGGCTATGCATTCGAAGCTGTTGCATTCTGGGGGTTTTACAGCTATGTGAGCATCGGGGCATTATCTTTGGTTTTCTAGTGACCAAGTTCCTTTTCTTTTCTTTCGTCTTCAAGTGCAGCTCAAGCTCATGACCTCTGGCCTCAGTGTCCTGAATGCTGAGATTTTGGAACCTGTTAACTAGTCTGTGGATTTTTTACCTCAAATTAGAGATTTATGAGGAGTTTCGAAAACTAGATCCAAGAAAATGTGTTTTTATTTCATTTGAGGCTGGCGAAAGGGAGGGAATTGTGATATGTTTCTTACCTGTTTCCTCTTACTTCCTTCCCGGGGACCTTCTGGACACACTTGACGTCAAGACGGCTCCACTTCTGAAATCCCAGAGGCACCTTTGGGAGGCAGCTTCTGGGTTTCCCTTCTCTCATACTCAGGACCTTTATCTTCCACCTCAGAGACACTTCCTGTCTTTTTCTTTTTCTTTTTTATGGCTGCACAGTATTCTGTGAACCCTGTGAATGGGCGGGGCTTCTGAGGATGGCTTCTGTTGCTCTATGCATTATGAATCCCCACAAGAGTGGTTGAGCACTCTTCTTAGAGGCCGACACTGTGAGCACACAGACGTCTTTGGATTCTGGACAGTGCTGGTCCAGGAAATGACAAATGTCAAGCTCACCTAATGGGTCATGCTGGAGTTTCACAGAGGTGTTTGTCATGCCTCTAGGTCCTTCACGAGCCTGGCTTCTCTAGTTTCTATTTTTCCCTTCCCCGTAGTCCTCTCTTAAGCAGGCATCCTCCACCTGTCTCTGACACTTGAGTTCCCGTGCCAGCCTCTACTGCTCCACCCTTGTCTCAGCCACCTGAGCTATGGGGTCATCTTTTTACCAGCCTCGTGCTTCCAGTCTGGCCGTATTTCGTTCTTTGCCGGCAGCCCTCCCTCTGCTAGGATCTTTTGATGGCTCCCCCATCTCCGAGAGGGAGCACCCAAACCCAGCAACGGCTGTGTGCTGTGACCACACGCTCCTTCTTCAGTGACATCTCCCACACCTGTGCTCAGCCACACTTATCTCCACACTCTATGCAGTCGCTTTCTTCCCATACTCCCACCTACACACAGGATGACTCCTACTTCTAGAGCTTTCTACTCATAGGTCAAGGAGGACTGCTTAGCCACCCTACGTAAGGCAGCAGTCCCCTCTGTAAAACAGCAGTTGCCTTTACTCTGACAGGATAATAGTCTCCTCCATCTGACTTAGTGTCCAGGATGATACTGACAACAGTTTGACGTATTTACTATCCTGTTTAATTTTCCTGGTTCCCCACCCCCACTTGCTCTTCCTCTTCTTCCTCCACTTCCCCTTTCCCCCACTTTCCTTCTTTTCCTCTGCCCTCCCACCATCCTGTTTTCCTCCCTCCTTCCTTCCTTTGATTTGTAGCACCTGACCTGTAGTAAGTCAGGACCAGGTATAGCAAGCTTTGCAGTTGTCAAATGTTTGTCAATGGGATTTTATAAAGGACCCCCCGAGTTAGGTGCACAGCACTGCACAGGTTGTTAAAGGAATATTAATAGCAAAAAGGAGACTTTATTTGCTCACACACCCCCTGAACTCTGACACTGCCACGAAAACAGCCACAGATAATAATGAACAAACAAGTGTGGCTGCGTGCCAACAAATCTGTCTTTACAGGTAGGGAGCACTCTTGTTCTTTTGGTGAAAGCCATGCAGAAACCTTTCTTAGATCCAGTCGGACACAAGCCATGTCTGCATTCGGTCTGTCGGCTGTGTTTTTGCCAACTCTTATCCTCGGTGTTTTAAAGGCCTATGCTACATGAAAAAGGGTCCATGCAGGATGAGTTACATATTAAAAATATTTTCACCATACATCAGAGTCTAGTCTTGAGCCTGTGGACTTGAACCAATGTGGCCCCACATCGAATGCGCGGTCTGACTATACATGGGTCCACCAACAGTTTGACTGGCCTTTGGAAGACACAGCTGCTAGTGTGGAGTCTGGAGCCCGGATATGGTTTATCCAAAAACCGAGGTCTAATTGACCCACTTACACCCACCATCACCAGCTTATTATAGAACACAAATTGGGGGCAGGGCTTTGTTTGCTTTCAGCTTTCAACATCCAGGGCTTTTTCTTTAGTTACAGTGCTTAAATTTCCTGAACCTCAAGCCCCAGTCATCATCTTTTTGAGCAAACACTTGGGGAAAAAAAGTAGACTGTAAGACCCCAGGAAGAACACTTTGTGTCCTCCCAGCGAATAACTTAAACATAACAAATGGAAGCTTGCAAAAGTCGGAATTGTAAAACTAATAGGGCTGTTAAAACCAGCTTCCCTGAAAATTATGCATTGGTTGGTCTGTTTCTTATAATGGCAAATAGTGAGTCTTGATCATTCATCAGGGCTCACGCCATAAATTAGGTTTTGAGAGAGGCTGCAAAATTCTTTATGGCCTCACAGGAAGCCACCGTGGCCACCTCCGGAGCCCATTGCTGGATTCCAGAGGTGCCGCACAGATCGGATCCCTCGGTGAAAGTTTTAAAATGGTAACAAGTTGTCAAATGTTTATCAACGGAATTTTATGAAGGACTAAAAAGTTATGTGTACGGTACTGCACAGACCATTAAGGGAATAATAACAGCAATAAAGAGACTTTATTTTCATCAAGACTTATGTGGCAGCTAGCTTTCCTCCCTAAACTTGGTTAATGGAGGCTGGGAGAGATGAATAACTCAACCCTGGATGGGGAGAGCCCACATTACGTGTTGAGTAGGCTGTAATGGATACAAAGGGAGCTAACTCTCCAGATATGTAGATCCCGCTGTATTTACGGAGAGAGACGATCAGACTTGAAGCCCAGTATCACAAATGCCACTCTGAGGGTGGCTACAGGGTTCTGCTTGGTACAGGAAGATGGTGGGCTTTGGGCTCAGAGCAACTGGGCTCAGTTTCAGATCTTCCCTCAACACCTTCATGTTCGTTCTCCACCAAAGTTCTCTTTTTGCATAAGAGGAAGGCTGGGAGTGAAAAAAAAAATCTACCTTAACGGGTTTGTTGTAACCTTTAAAAAATAAAGCGCGTGGGTACAATGCACATATGGAGCCAAGAACAAAAATAAACTTTTTGTAGCTGGGAGCAGTGGCACGGGCCTGTAATCTTACCGGAGAGGCTGAGACTGGAGGATGGAGAGATTAAGGCCATCTTGGACTGTGTATAAAACCTCTCAGAACAACAGTAGTAAAGATTTCACTTCTTTTACCTGGTAGGGTTAGGGTCAATTGTATGTCTCCCCCCCTTCCTCCCTCTCTCTCTTCCTCTTTCTCATCCTCTTCTTCCTCTTCCTCCTCCTCTTTGTTGTCCTTGTCCTCCTCCTTTTCTTTTCCTTCTCCTCCTCCTCCTTCTTCTTCTTCCTCTTCCTCTCTCTCTCTCTCTCTCTCTCTCTCTCTCTCCCTCCCTCCCTCCCTCCTGCCTCTGTCTCAGTTTTACTCATTTTATAGCACCATGTTAGGGGTAACTGAGATGCCTAGGAGTACATCAAAGGAGCATTGGAGGGCTACAGGAGCTTGTCTTGGGTTCTGGATCCAAACATGGCTGAACTACATTTCCTACAATCCCTTTCACTGTGAGTATATGGCCAGGATTTTGGAGTGAGATGGGGAGGGTAGATTTGAGCTGTAGCTCTTTGTGGCTCACTCAACTTGTCACTGTTATGTTGGCCTACTGCATCCATGGGGCCTGATTTTGCTCCCTCGTGTCCCAGCTCCACCACTATTCCTCCTGAGTTAAGCTAGATGCATGTCCTGTTTTATGGTCACAGAAGAACACATGACTGTCACTCTGCCATTGTGTATGAGGTCTCATGAACCTGCCTTGGTTTCTGGCCATTTTCAAACACTTTGACTTCAGCTTGTAGGTTCTTTCCTCCTCGGTCCACACCCATCCTCCATGAGAGCCACTACCAGGTGGGGCCCAGCAGACAACACAGAAATTACAGACTGTGGGAGACAGCTTAGGTCACTTGTCTTTGGTCAGATCCCTGGAAAGGACACACATGCTTGTGTGTTCATTCTCACACTTGAGAGTCTTAAGTGTCTTTCTGGCTCTTTGAGAAAAACACTCTCGGTCCATTCTCTCAGTTGGAGCTACAGCGTCACAACCTGGGTGTCTTGTAAATAGTTGCACTTTATATTTCTTAGCTCTGGAGTCTAGAAGTCTGAGGTCAAGGTGCTGGTGAAGCCAGGTTCTGGAGAGGGCCTCCTCCTGCATGCAGACTGCAGTGTGCTTGCCTTCACATTTCAGGGAAGGGGCGAGATAGCTCTCTCTCCATTCATGAGGTCTCTGGTTAGGACCTTGTGAATCTGAAGCACCCCTCCATGTAGGTTGTTGATGTCAAATATTTTGGTCACAGGTTGCAAAGGTAACAGATGCAGATCCCAAGATGCCAGCTCTTACAAGATCACACCATAGGATAAGGGTTTCAGCATATAATTTTTTGGGGGAGGGGCGGTACCAGTTAATAACAGATGCTCATTGAAACGAGGCACACAGGTAGCAGCTGGTGACCCCATTAAAGCTGACCGGTTGTGGAGAAAATCCTTAGCCTGCTCTAACGGAGCTCTCTCCCTGACACACATTTGATGGAGATCCTCAGCATATACCTCACTTAGCAGAAGGCTCTCTAGCCTCCTGGAGCCTGCCCAGAATGGCCAGAGATGCAGAGAGAATCTGCAGGTTCAAACCAGCTCCAGGTTCGTGCCCACTCTAAAGGTCACCATCACTGAATTACATTCAGCTTACCACAAATGGGGCTCAGACCCAGGGGCAGGTACTGTGCTAAATGTGGAACGCGGACACAGGAACGTGTGCACGTGTGCGCACATAATTCTAATGTGGCAGATAATTTATTGGGCACCACGGAGGTTTTGTTCTCTCTGATCTATTTCCCCTGCCAGAGAAGGGAGGGAGCGAGGTTTTGAATTTGCCTGTTGAATTCCAACAAGTCAGTTTAAATGCCTCATTTAGCATTTTGAGGCAGCTTGTGTGTGGTAGGGCCAAAGGCAAAGTTTTTTCCAAGCTTAAAGTTTGGAAAGCTGAAAGTCATCTGAAGGGTACTAAGCTGGTGGGGTGTAAAGGGGATGATGCTTCTGGGACACAGAGAGGTGGAGGCTGGAGCTGAGGAAGTAGAGGTTGGAAGGCAATGCCTGGGGTCAGTTCTGGGTTTCTATTCTGCTGGTAGAATGAGTCCCGTCCCTGCTTTGCAGACCCTAGGACTTGGCTGCGCCTGCGAGGGGAGAGCTGCATGACACACACAGCTAGCCTGTGAGGCTCAGCATACAGCAGTGGGTGTGGCTGTTCCTTCAGCTCAAGAATCTTTCTCAGAATGTGTTAGCTATGTGCACTTCCTAGGGTACCCACATAGATTTTAGGAAGGTTTAGAGACCCCCCCTTCTTGGAGATGACATGTGACACTGTTTCAGTCTGTTGCCGTGATAAAAGACAGTCTGACCAGGCTGGGTGTGGTGGCTCACTTGGAGGCAGAGGCAGGTGGATTGCTGTGAGTTCGAGGCCAGCCTTGTCTACAAAGTGAGTCTAGGAGCCAGGGATATATAGAGAGACCCTGTCTCGAAAAAACAAAAAACAAAAACAAACAAACAAACAAACAACAAAACAACAACCCCCCCCCCAAAAAAAACAAACAAAACCAAAAACCACTCCGACCAACAGCAGTTTGGGGAGGGGAGAAGGGTTTATTTCAGGGTGCAGGCTACAGCCCATCACTAAGAGAAGCTGCCGCAGGAAGGAGCTCAAGGCAGGAACCGAAAAGCTGCAACATTATTACCTCTGACCAGGGAACTTACTAGGCAGAGACAGAGTGTATCAATCACAGGCTCCTGCTCAACTAGTCTTCTTATACAGCCCAAGGGCACCTGCTCAGGAAATGGTGCCGCCCACAGTGGGCTGGGGTCTTCCCACATTAATTACCAATAAAGACGGTCCCCCACAGTCACGCCCACAGGCAAATCTAGGCCCTTAATTGAGACTGCCTTTGCAGGTGACTCAAGGCTGGTAGCAAGGTGGTGGCAGTTTCCAACATCATTAGCAGCTCTGATTCTGTGAGATGAAGATGCATGGTCTTGCTCTCTTTCTTTCTCTTTCTTTCTCCAGAAGCCTAGGCACCCAGCAGCTCTCCTAGGTCCCGGCAGCTGACAGTGACTCTCCTGGCCATTATATTAATCCCCAGACTTCTCCTAACTGGCTGTGGATGGGACGTAGCCTGGATAAGGGACATAGACTGGACAAAGGACATAGCCTAGACATAGGGCATAGCCTGGACATAGGGCATAGCCTAGACATGGGACATAGCCTGGACATGGGACATAGCTTGGACATGGGACATAGCCTGGACATGGAACATAACCTGGACATGGGACATAGCCTGGGCATGGGACATAGCCTATACATAGGACATAGCCTGGACATGGGACATAGCCTGGACATGGGACATAGCCTGGACATGGGACATAGCCTGGACATGGGACATAGCCTATACATGGGACATAGCCTGAACATGGGACATAGCCTGGACATGGGACATAGCCTGGACATGGGACATAGCCTGGACATGGGACATAGCCTGGACATGGGACATAGCCTGGACATGGGACATAGCCTGGACATGGGATACAGCCTGGACATGGGACATAGCCTGGACATGGGACATAGCCTGGACATGGGACATAGCCTGGACATGGGGCATAGCCTGGATATGGGACATAGCCTGGACATGGGACATAGCCTGGACATGGGACATAGGCTGGATATGGGACATAGCCTGGACATAGGACATAGCCTGGACATATATGAGACATAGCCTGGACATGGGACATAGCCTGGACATAGGATATAGTCTGAGCACTATGTCCAGGCATAAGACATAGCCCGGACATGGGACATAGCCCGGACATGGGACATAGCCCGGACATGGGACATAGCCAGGACATGGGACATAGCCCGGACATGGGACATAGCCTGGACATGGGACATAGCCCGGACATGGGACATAGCCCGGACATGGGACATAGCCTGAACATGGGACATAGCCTGGACATGGGACATAGCCTGGACATGGGATGTAGTCTGGACATGGGACATAGCCTGGATATGGGACATAGCCTGGACATGGGACATAGCCTGGACATGGGACATAGCCTGGATATGGGACATAGCCTGGAACAGGGTCAACTGTTTTTCTGAATCATACAGTAAAAGGCTTGCAATGAGGTGAGAATGGATATTGAGAAAGTCCCAAAGACAACCCCCCTTCCGTATTTCACTGGTTTCTTCTGGAGCCAGGAGGTAAAATCTGGCCAGAGAAGGTTTTTGTCTTATCCCCTCTGGAGGACAGCATGAGGCCTTCGTTTTGCCTCTGCCCTCACGTACTTTATTGTGCAGTCTCCACGTTCCTTGCTTAGTTCCTGCAGGCTTCAGGGGTTAGAGTCTCTTCTACACACAGGGACGGCCACACTGTGCTAAGTGGCTTCTCCGTCAACATTACCCAGCGTGGTTGGACGACCAGTCAGAATGGTCGCTATTTGCTCGTCTCTCTCCTTCTAAACCGTTAGATGCTGTTTGTCAACCTTCCCCAGGATCCTCTGTCCTGCCGCAGCCTCCTTCCCTTCTGTCTTCCTCCTTCTGGTGATCAGTGATTTCATGGGCCACAGAAGAAACACAAGCATTCTGGGTCCCGGTCAAGCCTCTGTGTAAAGGCCTGGAGAGTATGGCTCTTCCAAAAAACCTGCTTCTGGGGTGAATTTAGTGGAGAGAGAAAGCACACAGTGTCATGACAGGTGCAATGAACCCAGGATCAAATCACAGTAAGATGGGTAAGACCAGATGGCCCTGGGAGCCCAACAGGGATTTCATGGGAAGCACCACCACAGGGCTAGCAGACATCTCCCCTGGGCTGTGCGATGGAGGGACACGGGGTGAGCTTGCCATGGCTTCAAATGCTCTCACAGTGGAGGGAAGCCCACCCATAAATGGTGCCTCAAGGAATTATTCCAGATCAGAATTCGTGACTGCCGTGGCACACATGCCGCCTTGGTCTGACTGCTCTAGAAGGCTTAGCTTCTGGACAACTCCAGCTTGAAAGTTCTAATCCCAGATGGTCTTCATTAGGAAACTGAAAGGCTTAAGTGGAGGGCAAAATAAGAGGAAGAAAGAACGCTGAATTCATTAGCTCTCTGACACATGTGTGTCCGGGTGTTAGGGATACACACACACACACACACACACACACACACTAATAGCAATAATTAGCTGACATACAAATAGCAATAATTCTGAGAATGGTGATAATGCAGTGAACACTGACTTTGGAACAAGAGATGCCGAGGAATGTGCCTGTGTGTGTGTTGTACATGTCAACATGCCTGGTGTAGAGAACAGAGGGGATAGTGCTTCACAGGCAAAAGTTCAATTGCTGGCTGTTTGGGAGACAGAAGCTATGCTTGGTTGTACGTGCCTATGTCTTTGGTGTAGATACTCCCATCACGATTGACTTCAAGCTACCTTTGTGGCCAGGAGTTGGGGAGAGCCTCACATTGTACAAACTGGGCCCCAGCACAGCTCTAGCCAGTGCTACATTACTTTTTAAAAGGTCTGTCAGGCAAGAAACTTGAGCTAGGCGTGTTTGGCTGAGCTGCGAATAACTGCTGGACTCCAAGGGAAGTCTTCGAGGCAGAGGGGACACCTTTCCAAAATGCCAACAAACTTGGTGGATTCTCCTGGGTAAGACAGGCTGTGTGTGCGCGTGCGTGCGTGTGGAGTGTGGAGTGGAGTTTGGAAACTGAAAACAGAGCGAGAGATGAAAGTCCCATCCTGCAGATTCTTGAAGACCATTTTGAGAAGGAACTCATTCATTACAAACGTGATCGCAAGCTATATTGGGTATTTTTCTCATGGCTGTGACAAAACGTCTGACGAAAGTAATCCGAGGGAGGAAGGACTGAGGGTATAGAGACCATCCTGGCAGCCAAGGCATGGAGCAAGTGAGGCGGCTGGTCACACTGCATCACCGTGAGGAAGGAGAAAGAGAGAGAAATGCTCGCCTTCTCCTTCAGTTCTGGACTCCAGCCCAAGGCATGGTGTCACCTACATTCAGGGTAAATATTCTGCCTCACAGACATACCTGCAGTTTCCTTTGGCGGTGACTCTGCATCCTGTCAGGTTGACAGTCAATATTACGCATCATAGATTTCATCACACAAGATTTAAGTATGGGACCCGCCACGCCTGTGTAGGGGGAGGGCTGCCTTTAAATACACACAGCGGGTGTATGATCGTTTTAGAGCAGAAGATGGAGGAAGACAAATAGCTGGCTCCGTTGATTTTGCTCTCTAGGTTTTTGACGGACTCTCTGTGCTGATTATGAACCAATTTGCACAAGACCCAGATCTCCTCATGTAGGAGATAAATGTTAATTATACCAACAGTAGTGCCTTGGTGTCACTGAATGAGGCCCGGAAGGAGAACACTGGAGGATGGAGATTACAACGAACCTCAATCATTTTGCTGAATACATGGTGAAAAATCAGCCACTCTCTCTAGCTTTGGAAACTTGGTCCAGGTTATATAGATGTCAAGTTGACACTTACCCCTCAGGGATGAGAGTTGGCTAGCCCATAAAGCCGGTTGGAGTCTTGAACTGTCATACATTTATTCATTCCCTCTGATCAGGGACTCCCACTAGCCCACTGAAGTGGGCACCATCTGGCACCTTCACACCCACACAGCAGGGTGTTTTAAGTACAAGAGTATATGAAGCAAAGGTTCCTTGGGGAGGGGCACTTTTTAATCTTCTTTGTGTTGATTTCCTTCCACCCTTTCCTCCTTCTCACTAACTAGTGAGCATTGCTTAAAGGAGGGCTGTAGGTACATTATGTGTATTGATGGGACGTAAAGCCAATGTCAGCAATTCATAGTACAATCCTTAGTTTTCATTGTCAGCCTGACACAAACTAGGGACGTTTTAGAAGTGGGAAATTCAGCTGAAGAGCTGCCTCTATCAGATCGCCAGTGGGGCATTTTCTTGATTGCTGCTTGATGTAGGAGACTCAGTCCACTGTGGGCGTTACCATCCTTAGGCAGGCAGGCATGGGCTGCATAAGAAAGGAAGCTGAGCAAGCCAAAGGGAGGAGGCAGTTAAGTGGCTTTTCTCTGTTGTTGCTGCTTCAGTTCCTGCCTACAGGTTCCTGCCGTGGCTTCCGTTTATAACGGACTCTAACCTGTAATAGATGTAATAGACACTTTCTTTCCCAAGTTAGTTTTGGTTAGTGTCTTATCACAGCACAGAAAGCAAAGTAGAGTACATAATACTTAATAAGGGATCACAAGGCATCCGTGCAGTGTGCTGGACACTTGGTATACTCTGTTAAGCATTGGAATCAGCCGGTTGTGGGGATGCTATTACCCATTGTTTATGTTTACGCTGCTGCAGTGGAATACTTGAGATGGGTAATTTATAAACAAATGTATTTTCTCATAGTTCTCATGTTGAAGAGCACAGTACTGACATCGAAACCGGTTAGAGTCTGGTGTCTGCTTTCTACCTGGCACCTTGTCTGTCCCGTCCTCTGGAAATGATGAGCTCATGGGGTGCCCTCACACAGAAGAAGATAGAAATGTGAGGGAGACCTCAGTTAGTCCTCATCAGTCTAGTCTCTTCATAAGGGTGTGGTCTTCTCTCTGTTTCTCTGTCTCTCTCAGTCACCCCCCCTGTGACTGTGCTTAGTTTTAATTTGGGTGCTGAGGCTCGAACCCAGGGCCTCAAGCAGACTAGACAAACACGATAGCATCAGATCATCTCAACTCCTGTTTTCTTCATTTCCCCTCTAATGTTCA
Organism: Acomys russatus; assembly: GCF_903995435.1. Classification (NCBI taxonomy): domain Eukaryota; kingdom Metazoa; phylum Chordata; class Mammalia; order Rodentia; family Muridae; genus Acomys; species Acomys russatus. The sequence goes on from NC_067140.1 coordinate 18,640,979, forward strand.
AACCTTTGGTATTTCATGATGCTGTCCTTAGGGTCTCCAAACCCAATCTCCTCACTTTTAAAACTTACTTTAACTTCTATCTGTGTATATGTGTGAGTGCATGTGTGTTTTGAGTTCAAACAGGCCTGAATTCATGTATGTGGGTGCTCATGGGGCTGAAAAGGATGTTAGGTGGTTGTAGGCTAACCAATGCTGGTGCTGAGAACTGAACTCTGCTCCTCTGCAAGGGCAGCAGGTGCTCTTAACCACTGAGTCATCTCTCCTGCTCTCCAGTGCCCCTCCCCTCCCCAGTGTCCCTCCACCTCCCCAAGTGCTGTCTGCCACCATCTTCCACTGCACTGTAAAGGAAATCCTTGGACAATTGTACTGTGACTCTGAGGACTCAGTGGCTCCTTCTTACGTACAGAGCCGACCTCCAATCCTGGAAGATTGTGACATCATGAATTCATGACAGAGTTCTGCTTACGGGTGGCAGTCCCCATTTTCTGAGCCTGTGTGAACAGGACAGACCAGCATCCTCACTATTACATACCCTTTCCTCACAAGCAAATCTAGTAATTTTCAGCACATTTCTTTCTTACTTGCTTGGAAATTTCACTGCCATTTTCCCTACTCCCAAGTCTCCAAGTCTCCTCTCTCTGCCTATGTCTGTCTGTCTGTCTGTCTGTCTGTCCATCTCTTCGTCTCTTTCTCTCTCTGAAGCAGAAACCCCACAGCATTTCATGAAAGCCTCCCAAAGAAGTTTGGCTTGTGGTCACTGTTTGCAGCCTGTGGCCTCTGGCCCATGTGACCAAGTGATATTCCTTAACTTCTCTGTCCCATGTTGCTCATAAATACACAGGATACATTACTGGCCACAAACAGGCCTGAATTAAAAGTTCCCTGGTCCAATTTCCTCACACTACTTGCAGACACACACTGACAGACTTATAGACACCGACAGACACTAACGGTGCTTTGGTCTTTCTTTTCTGTAAAACATGGGCATCACTATTCTCTCCCTGGGCACTTGGGAGGACAACAGAAACAAAGGTTTTAAAAGCTAGATAGTAGCTTCTCAATAAAAGGCAGGGATAGCCCCCTGTGTGGCCTTAAAGGATGTGCTGTAGGGTTAGATGATCGGGTTTTGACACTCTCCTCTGACCTAATAGTGTCTTAGCCTTAACTGAGAACATCAGCTTCAAGATAGAAAGGTATGACTTGGTGAGATGAGTCCATGGTGAGAACACTTGCTGTGTAAACATGAGGACCTGAGTTCAAATCCTCAGCACCACACCAAGACCAGGCCCAGTCATGTTTGTAGCTGTGACCCCAGTGCAGGGAGGGCTGTTTGGAGACAGGAGCATCCCTGGGGCTTGCTCACAGGCTGTCAGCCTGGCTTGAGGCTCAGCATGAGAACAAAGTGGAGAGTGATTGAGCAGACGCTCAACGTCTGGCCATTGAGGGTGGGAGAAAAAGAGTCAGGCCATAGTCAGTTCCCGATTGCTCACCACCTCGTGAGTCTGGCTTGTGGTCCGTGCACAGATGGGCTCAGAGCCTTCATGGTACAGTCACTTCCCAGAGACCTCCCCTGGAACAGCACTGCATTCTGGGTAATGGACACAAGCCACAACAGCAAGCTTCCATCACTGCTTACCTGTGAGCTCTGTTCAGCGTGGCGACTTCCGGTTGCATAGCTTCTCAGAAGTCAGCTTCTTTCCACGGAAGTGGGAGATGATGTGCAAGATGTGATCGGGAGGAGAGAGGCAGTTTCCCTGGTGAGCACGGACCTTGATACATAGTGCTGGTTCCCATCAGTGAATGCTGCAATCAAGGGGTGTGATGTGCTCACACTATGTGGAACATTGTAAACAGGCTCAGTGAGGCCAAATGTTACCATCTTGTAACCTTCCTCCTCCTCTGTCTCCTCCCCCTCTTCACCTAAGGGGGCAGCCAGATTGCACACTGCAATGATAGTTGGTACTGGAAAGAAAGACACAAAAGGAGGCTCTGTTCAAAGACATTTTACCAGAAGTTATGTATATCCATATTTCCCTAAAAACCATGTATTCTATTTATTTTTAAACTTTTGTATATGACAGTTATGTGTACATAGTATATGAGAGAGGGGAGAGGGAGAAAGAGAGAGAAAGAGAGGGAGAAAGAGAGTGAGAAGAGAGAAAGAGAGGGAGAGAGAGAGATAAGAGAGAAAGGGAGAGAGGAAGAGAGAGAGAGGAAGAAGGAGAGAAGGAGAGGGAGGGAGAGAAAGAGACAGAGAGAGGGGGAGAGAGAAGGCAGGAGAGGGGGAGAGAGAAGAAAGAGAAATGGAGAGAGGGAGAGGGAGAGAGAGAAACAGAGAGAGAGAGAGAGAGAGAGAGAGAGAGAGAGAGAGAGAGAGAGAGAGAGAATGATGCATGGGCATCTGCAGGTGGAATCCAGAGGAGGAGGGTGTTAGTGTGTGCCCCTCTCGGCTTCTGTTTCATTCTTCTGAGACAGGGCCTCAGCTTGTCATTTCAGCAGGCTGGCTGGCCCCTGAGCTCCAGGGATCCACTTGTCGCCCCAACCTCCCCCCCCCCCCGTCCACACACCTACCCCATGCTTGGCTTTTACATGGGTGCTGGAGATTTGAACTCAGATCCTCAGGCTTGCATAGCGAGCACCCCGTTGAGGCTTCTCCCCAGACGTCAAAAACACTTCTTGATGGTTGACTCCTACAATTTTGCAGTTATTTATTGATATCTACATATACTAAAAATTTGCCTCACAGGGCCATGTGAGGGACGCGAGATTCTGACCACCTTCTTTGTGCTGGAAATGAATTGATGCAATTTAAATACTTTGTCTAAAAGTTATTTGGCCTGGAAAATACCAATCTAATTCCCCCACAAGTAAGAAAATTATAAGGAGAGAGATCTAATCAGTGAGCAGAATATAGCCTCAGAAAATGTGTATCAGCATACCTTAACGAAAGAAGAATAAATCTTGGAACTTTAATATCCCCCTTTCTTGGACCTAAATAGGCCCCCTTGGAAAACTATTTTATTGTCTCTCATTAAATTAGAATTGTGCTGAGGTGCCACTATCTACCGTTTTCTATTATTATTAATGTAAAAAAAATCCCATTGTATATTCAGCATTTTTCCTGGTTAAGGCCAACAGAAAAAGCCTTCCCACTTCTGTGCTTAACACTGGCTCATTTTTAAACAAAGTTCCCCCTTCTTTTTGTTTACATCTGCATTTAAAGCCAGCAATTCTTTCTAGTGACAATTAAGGAAATGTAATGTATGGGTGTAGCACTCGCTCTGCTAAATTACCAGCTCCGTGTCGAAGAAGCCGGGGAAGAGTTACGGAGGGGAGAAGAGCCTCATTAACCTTGAGAGGATGTGGTCATCTCTGGAAAGCAGGATTTGGAAGCATCATTTTTCACAACTCGGGTAGCTTGGTGGTGCACTAGAGAGCAGCCACTCAGGTTCCCTCGCGCCAGGTGAGATGGGCGGCCAGTGTGTGTGTGAGTGTGTGTGTGTGTGTGTGTGTGTGTGTGTGTGTGTGTGTGTGTGTGTGTGTAGCTAATGGTTCTTCACGTGTTCACTAGGCCTTTGCTGCTCTTGATGCATCTCAAACCTGCTGCATTGCAGCGGCTTTATTACCTTCATGTCCTTGGGGAAACAGATGTTGAGTGACACCAGTAGCCTAGAGGCGCATCTGGCCCACGGATGTGTGACAGGAGGTGTAGGTACCGTATTCCCGATAGCAACAGTTATTAGGGGTCAGTTATCGGGGGCTGTCTCTATCGGGTTCCCACGTGCACTGTGACTTTTCTGGGAGAGACATGAACAAGCATCTACTCGTGTCAGCCAGACACCAACTTACACACCAGAAAATAGTGTCACTCACGTCTCGCTTCATGAGCCTGCGAGTTTACTGGGGTTACCCATGTGAGCATGGATGAGGGTCACTTACAGGAGCATGGAGAGTGAAAAGGCAGATGCATTACCAAGACGCCCCATCAGAGCACGGGTGAGAACTCACTACGGCTGCCTCTCAGGGCCCTTGGCCCCGGTTACAGGGAGGTTCTCTCGAGAGTTCGCTCTCTCAGTGCTTGTTCTACTGTTTATATTATCTTGTGGGAAAGTCTTGTGAATCTCCTAAGTTCCTGAGCTTCCTGTTCTTAGGAGACCATTGCCCCCCTCCCCCCAGTGGGAATATTTCAATTCTGAGGTTTTGCATCACACTCACACTCCTTGGTCTCTTGGAGAAGGCTTTCAATTTCGGCGTGCAAAGCCCCACGGGTCACAAATATTATGGGCTGAGGCCTGGACGGGTCTTGCACATTCATTTGTTAAACTCCTCAGAGCATTAAGAAGTGGGGCCCCTGAGGTGTGCCCAAGCCACAAGAACAAAGCCCTCATAAAAAAGGCGAGGGCCTTTTAAGAAGAGTTCAAGGGAGTAGGTTGCCTACTTGCATCGTCCCCCCCCCCCACCCCACTGTGCTTATCACAGAGTCTGTTCTTAAGGAGGAAGCCATTGCTCAAGGCTCCATCTCAAAAGCAACCACCATGCCCTCAGGAGAGCATGCTGATGCCTTCTCCCTGGATGCTGTAGCCTCAGAAACAGAACTTCTGCTCATAACAAATTAACCAGTCTCAGGTATTAGGGTATGGCAAATACGAATGGACTAAGGTTAGGACATAGCTTGCAAGTTGGCGAAAGCAAGGAAAATAGGGAGTCCCTTTTCCACTCATAACAACTGTTAAATCCTCAAATGCTGGTGGCAGTCACAGTGAGCTTTTACACACACTCTCTGCCTGCCCAACCCTTCTCATGTCATCTACTGCTTTCCACTGTGTTCACTTTCTGTTAGCCACGTGGGGGCCCCTCCCCCTGGCATTCATGAGCCACTTTGTCACCTCTGTGGCTTTGGTTCAGAGTCTTCCCTGGCAGTGCTGCTTTTCCTGGCAACCCCTGTAGAACTTAAAGGGCCTGACTTCATGCCAGCACTTATGTACCCCACCCCAAAGTACTTTATCAAGTGTTCTTTCCTGATGTGTCTTCTAGATTAGATGGGGGTTGGGAGGGGCTGGGGGAGCGGGGCTTTGTGAGGCTCTATCTCCCTCATCTCTGTCTTTATGGCTCCCACAGAGTGTGGGTGCCTGACAAATGTGGTCAACAGTGAAAGCATGGGCTCACTATGTGCTAGCAGAGGCCCAGGAGGCTGGGGACATGAGGAGTGGCTCAGAGGCTGGAGTGTAGACCCTGTGAGCAGAGAGACGATGCTGGAGCATACATATCCAATAGGTGCAGTAAAGGCACATACAGCGCGGAGTGAACCACCAGCTGTCCGATTGGATTTAAGCACTTCTCAATAGGAGGGAATTCATTCCTGGTACTATATAAACTTAGCCCACTATCTACGGCTGGTGAGACTATGGACCCCGAAACAGACCCTACTCCCCAGAACCATTGTGATTTCTAACTGTATTCTAAAGGTTAATTCTCTCCCCATCTGTAGGTAAGTTTAGCTCTCCACTCTCGAAGAAGCTTCTTTCCGCAGCACATGGTGTGACCATTGCAGAAAGTCACAACTGGTCAGAAGGCAGAGATCACGTGACCTGCGGTTCCCAGCCCTCAAGTGATTCACGCAGAAAGGAGCAGGAAGAAGGACAAAAGACTGTAAGAGCCAGAGAGGAGCAGGATATCTCCTAGACAGTGTTGCCTGTGTATGCCAGCGAATCTGCACCCAGGAAATCGCAACAGCGTGCTTGCCTAGACAAGATCCGAAAGGTGGAAACACCACTTGACTCGCCAACATGGACGGGGGAGCTCTCACAAGGCCGCACTGCTAGAATAGGGGCTACAGACAACTAATGGTCCCTGAAAGAGGGAGAAGTAGTCTTCTCCAGGGATGACCCCACCCCCCATAGGTTATCCAATCCCAAACAGTCAACTTTAAACACACGTACATACGAGCAGCACTAAACAGACTCAACAGGTTGTGTTTATACAATTACATGTGTGTACACAGGTAACAATTAAATTAAGGTATAAGAGGCTACAAATCTGAGAGGGAGCAGGCATGGGCATAGAAGGAGTTGGAGGAGTACAAATGATATAAATACAGCACTCACACATGAAATTCTCTGAATATAAATGATAAAAAATGTTAAAATTGAGTTAATTTTAAATTGAAAATGTAAACTAGTATAGCATAGCTTTTCTTAGTTATGTTGTGCTATAGTCCTGCTCGAATAAAACAACATAAATATGCAGTATATGCAACAGTACACAAACATTTGCATTTTTCTGTATAGTTTTAAAATTTGTTTTTAAGATAGCATACAGAGTGTTGGGCTCCATCGTGTCATTTTGATACGTATCTGTCGTTGTGTGTGTCGTTTAAATCCACCCTCCTCGTCACATAGGCTCTGTTTGACTGCATTGTCAGCACTGTTTTCAGTGCTGACTTAAAGCATGGCTTGGCGAGGTAAAGCCTCTCCTCCTGGCCACGCCTTGGGGACTTCCTGGTTACCGTCGCTGGCTGCTGGTAGAGCTGTGTCCTCAAGCTGAGCTCAGCGTTACAAAGCTACACCAGTTTGAGGAGTCAGGTAGACTCTTGCCTTGAGACCGAGGGAGGAGTGAGTCATCAGGATTTGTCTCCTGCGAGCACCATGCTTTATACTTCACTTAATACATGCAGCATGTACATAAGTTTTAGAGGCATAAAAGCTTCAAAACTAAACGAAAAGGAAAATTTAATAACCAGCAGATTTTTAGATTGTGCACTAAATAACCTGCTTTTCATTTGAAGGAAGGGGAGGAGAAAGGCAGAGTTCATAGCCGCGCATAACAAATTAAAATCTAGTGTCTTGGGGCCATAAATCACCTTCCATGAGCCAAACATCATGGCTCTTCTTAGGTCTCCTCCAGCCAGCCATCTTGCCGGGGAGTCTGAGCATGATTCAGCAAGCGCAAGGCAGGCAGATGCCTGGTGAAGGGATAAAAACAACACACACCATGGCCACGCCCACTCTGCCCATTGTGCTATGTGTCTAACAGTATGCCTGCAAAACGTGTTTGCAATGATCCTACCAGGGCTCAGGGGTTGGGGAAAAGAAGAAGTCATAGTGTTGCAAGCTTCAGATCCCAGCTGCTCAGGTGGCTGAGGCAGAAGGATCCTACGTTCAAGTCCGGCCTGAGCTACAGAGCAAGTCTGAGGGTAGCCTGGGCAGCTTAGTCAGGCCCTGCCTCAGAACAAGGAGTAAAAGATTGATTTGGGATGAAGCCTAGGGCTAGCCTTTGCTTAGCACACATGGAGGTTCAAAAAAGGAAAAGAAAAAAAATAAGGAAAAAAGATAAGGAATGACTCAAACTGTGACGGCTCTCTTCAAGCCTAAGGGATAGAGATCAGAAACCTAACGGGGGCCATTTTGACCCCAGGTGGGACCCATGACGGCATCTGGAGCACTTCTGATCGGCACACACCCGGGGAGGGTGTGCTCCTGGTGGGAGGTGATGACGGTGCTGTTAAGTATCAGCTAGCACGCAGGCCAAGCGCACGACACAGTTTTCCAGTCTCTACAGTGTCGACAAGCGTGGGAAGCCCTACACACAGGGCTCAGCTCTAACTCAGGATGGGTTCGTCACTGATCTAGCTTGCTTCTCTGTTGCTGTGATAAACACCATGACCAAAAGCAACCTGAGGGGGAGGCAAGAGTTGAAGCAAAAGCTATAAAGGAGTGCTGCTTACTAGCGTGTCCCTAGGTTTATCTTTACCTTTCTTCCTTCATTCCGCCCTCCCTTTCTCCCTTCCTCTCTCCCTCTCCCTTTTCTTTCCCTGCCCCCCATCACCTTTCATATACAGCCCAGACCTACCTGAAGAAAGCTGGTATCACCCACAGTGGGTTGGGCCCTCGTAGTCAATGTCAATAAGCAGTTAAGGAAATGCCAAGTAGACACACCCATGACAGAGACAGTTCCTCCCCTGAGGTTCCTCCTCCCCAGGTGATGTCAGGCTGACAACCAAGAAGAGCCACCACAGTCCTCTCCCCTAAGCTGTGTTCTGTTCTGTTAGTTCATCACAGCAACAGAAAAGGGAGTGAGGATGGGTGGCCTTTCCAGAGATGATAACACGACGTGACGCAGCCATCTTCTTTTCATTTCTTGGATTTGATGAGGAGTCAAGGGACCGACAAAACTGGTCCTGATTTGGCACCGGGCAACAAAAGGACAAGAGACTCAGAAAGACATCCCATGTCAGACAGCAACAGAAGGGTCCATTTCCCTCTGCGTAGTGGCCACAGAGGAGGGATAAGCGCAAACCACAGAGCCTGTTTGTCTCTGGAAATGTCTCCCCTGTTGGTTTGAGGCTGGACGGGGAGGGATGGGGGGCTGTCATGGTCTTCGTCTATGCCACACCCGGCTTGTGGTTAGATACAAGACTCGTGTCTCCGGAGCTGTCAATCCATCACCTTTTAATGGCATCAGATTTGTTTTTAAAAATTCATGCTGTGGGCTTTGAGGAAATAATTGTAGCTCCAGAAGTTTGTTAAGGGTTGCATTCGATAGATTCTTTTTAATGGACAGTCCGATGCTTGGGTACTTCATCCTTTGTGAGAGTACATTTTGAGGAGGGAAAAGAGAATGCAAGCCAGAAGTTTGTTGTCTAGGTTTTTGTTTTGTTTTAAAAACAAATTTCCACTTGCTGTCTCTGTCCAAGTGTTTCTGAAACTTTTATGGGAGGGAGAATTTTGTGTTTCTTATGCTTGACTGAGGAATATGTTAAATTCCATTTTAAATCATCAGTTCCTCAAATTGAGAACAATGAAAGCTAAAATATATCATGGATTTTTATACATGCAATTTGCATAAAAGTTTGAAAGAGTCAGTGCAGCGCCTAGAACCATTGCATGGGACTGATGGCTGCAATGAACACTGTTGGTGCGCAGAGCTTCTGTTGGCTAATTATACTTAACATAAAACAAAACAAAACATAGGTACCCATTGGAGTGGACCCCCAATCCAATCTCCATCATCAGAGAAGATGGACACTTAACACAAAACCACTAATGTGGCAATTCTAACAAAAACTCTTGTGCTTGTGAGAGGAAAGTCCTAAATTTTAGGATTTTGATGAGTTCCAGACTGCCCCCAAAGAATGCAAGTGACAGTGTGATCTGTGCGCAGACTTGGGGCACGAGGGTTGCTCAGTGCTTAGATGCCCAGGATCCAGGCCAGACACATCCAGTAGCCTCCACCCACAGCTGCCCCAGGAAGTCTGTCCCATTTATTGGACTTCTGCACAAAGTTTGGTGTGTGGATAGGAATTGACGGCAGGAAAAAGTCAGAGGCCAGTCAGAAGCACCACTGAACACTATCCAGGGCAGCGGTTCTCAACCTTCTCGATACTGTGATCTTTTAACGCAGTTCCTCATGTTGTGGTGACCCACAACCATAGAATGTCTTCATTGCTACTTCATAATTCTAATTTTGCTACTGCTATGAAGGTAATGTAAATATTGGATATGCAACCCCTGTGAGGGTAGTGACCCACAGGTTGAACCATTGCTCTAGGGGAAAAGGCTTAAAAGACTTTTATTTTTACTTTCCTCATTTTCTATGTGCAGGTCAGTAGAGAACTTTGTGGAGTTGGTTCTCTCCTCTTCCTTCCTGTGGGCTCCAAGATATTGAACTCAGCTAGCCTAATTTGCGTGGCAAGCACTTTAACCCACTGATCCATATGGCCCACCCTAAAATATATATCTTATTATACAATCATTTATATATTTTATTATATGCAGTATATATTGGATGTAATTAAGATAACGTAAGAGATTTACACTCAAAAGAAAAATAAAAGATTTTATACATCTAGAGGAAAGATAAAAAACAGAATGTGTTATAGCAAATTGACCCCCACCATCCCATAAGCTTCCCTCCATTTCCTTCCTTCATGGTAATGTCAGCAAATTATCTGCATACCAAATTGCTGACCATGTGGCGCAATGGGTCTTGGACTTCATTCATGTTGTATAAATGTAGCTTTGAACAGGTGTGTGGCATCACTGGGCACAGCAACAGACTTTTCTTTTGAAGTGGCCTTCAGACTGAAAGCATTCGGAAGAATATATTCAATTAGGGACCCACATCCAAAATAAAATATATAAGGAATTCACACAACTCAACAGTGATGACGACAACATCATCATCATCATCATCATCATCATCACCACCACCATCAACAACAACAACAACAACAACATAACACAACCAACAAAATGTGTAAGGACCGAAGCAGACATTTCCACAAGATGACGTTAAAATGGTCCGCAGGTAGAAAGAGGTACTGAGCGCAAGTCATCATGTATATGCAAATCAAAACCACCATGGGAAGAATGTGGCATGGTGTAGACATTACGGAGGTTCTCAAAGAACCAAGAAAGGGGATTATGCCTGGTACTGCATAACTGTCATCCTTGCCCTTGGGAGCTGGAGGCAGGAAGATCACGAGTTCAATGCCAGCCTCAGCTGACTGAGTTTGAGGCCAGCTTGAGCTATATGAGACTCATCTCAATAAACCAAACCAACCCAACCCAACCCAACCCAACCCAACCCAACCCAACCCAAACCAAACCACCACAGTGGCCGTGTTCTCATTTGGTAGTGTAACAAGACCGATGTTATGAATCCTACACAGAGTAATTCTGTCTTGTCACAAGCTGCCATTTCTATATTCTAGACCAGAATAGGACAAGGCAGCTTTCTATGGATGGACAGTGTTCACTGAGATCAGCAGACTCTCAGGTAGGGGAGAGGGTACAACATCCAACTTTCCTGGGCTGCGGTTCTGTCTTGTGCTAAGCACAGTCACCTCTGCTGTTGTAACACTGGGTAACAGTCCAAACGCATGTGCAAACTAATTCTTCTGTCACCATGGACTGCACAAAATATCTCGGTAAGTGGAAGTGGATTTGGAGGATGCAGATGGACATTATGGGAAAAATGCAATCGTCTATTGACACTTGCAGCTTTGTATAACCAACTCATTTTACTCATTAAAAAGACCTTGGGAAAGTAAGTTTTTGGTCTATTAAAGCCCTGATAGGTTGGGAGTCACATGTTAATTTTACACCTTTCCCCCAAAGTTAACAGATGGGGGATCATTGGTGGAATATTCCATACAATTGGATTTATCTGTGCTCACCTCTTCTTGCCTTGATCTGAGCATCTAAGGATGAAGTCAGCAGAGGTTTCAGAATACAGACTGGCTCTTGGCCAGCTCTTTTGCACACAGGCTCAAGGAATAAGTGACACTGTGAGATTTTTATCGCCATCAACCTTAACCTTGTCCAAGGACAGAGAACAATCCTTGTTCATCCCTATATTTCCTTAAGGTGGGGTTTCCTGTTCCTCCTACATTGCTCTTCTTCCTTCCTTCTCTCTCTCCCTCCCCCCTCTCTCTTTCCTTCTGAGCTTTCTTCTCCCTAGATAACAAAGACATTGACATTGGCATTTGAGGCCGAAGAGCCAACAACTCAAACATGCTTCCATGCCTAGCAAATGGCTCCAGGGACATTGCGTGGCCTTGAGGGCTTCGCTACAGCGTAGAGAAGGAGCATTCCTGAGCTTCTTTGAAAAACACCAAAGCACCACGAAGATCAATTGGGACGGTCTTGGCCCAGCTCTACCTAAGGCAGCAGCCTGACAGTCACTGAATCTGTAGCTGTTTCTCTCCCAGAGTCCCTGACTTTATCTTCCCCAGTTATAAAGAGTGAACCTCAGCCATCTCGTCCCCAGGTTTGTCTTCCTGGAAGTGTCACAGACCTCAGGGTCACTCCACACCCCTGCACGAGTGTGTTTCCTCTCTGAAAGGACTATGAAGTCTCTACTTAGACTCCCTTTATGTTAAGCAGGCTCCTCTGCCTCTGCTTTCTCCTAGCTCACAGGGAAAGTTCTGCACTCCCTAGAGTGAAGAAAAGTCAGTGGGGATGGAGAATGTGGAAGGTGAGTGATGATGGTTCGGGCAGAAACTGAGAAGGTTTAGGAGGGAGCTGCTCAACGGTTCTAGTTAATTCCACTTTCTATAGTGCAGGGGTTCAAAGCACCTGTCCAGAAAGCTGGCTCCATTCCTGAAAGTCCCTGCAAACAGAGTGGAGAGCCAAACTAAGCCATGTCTCCTGTAACACGCCACTCTTCCCACTATAGCACATTACTGTTCTTGTTTTGTTTTGAAATAATAGGTAATACTAAAAGCTTATTTCTCGTAGCTAATGATATGTTTATAGTAACTTCTTTTCTCCTTAGATTTCAAAACTTATTTTGAAAAAAAAAAACCACAAACAATGAAATCTTACAATAAGGCATTAGTAAAGGAATTCTTAAGGTGTCCATGTTAAATGTGTTTTCAATCCAGACAGAATCCCAGTGTGGAGCTACTGAGGACTGATAGCTGCGGTGAAGGGAGCCTCGGTTTCCTTTAAGTGTGGCCTGTGGTGGGTTGATCACGCTCCAGGGAGGCCACACAGTCAGGGACATATGTGCAGCTCAAAACGAACCTAATAGAATTTTTTTTAAAAGGACCCAGAGTTGGGTGTGTAGGGATGGGTGACTCACTGTTCTCATTTTAGTTTGGCCTCTTCTCTTGCATAAACTCCAGTCTATGGTTTGCTAGTTGAAAACAAATGAAAATAAGGAGTTTCTCTCTCTCTCTCTCTCTCTCTCTCTCTCTCTCTCTCTCTCTCTCTCTCTCTCTCTCTCTCTCTCTCTCTCTCTTTCAGTATGTGATTGATATGGAATCTTTGTTCTTTTTTAAAAATACAATCCCTTCTCCTTTTGTGATTATAATATAAATACGTCATTTCCCCTTTCTAATTCCTCCCTCCAAACTCTCCCTCAAACCTTTCTTTGCCTTCTTTCAAATTTATGACCTCTTTCTTCATTAACCACTGTTTTTTTTTTTTAATATTTATTTATTGTTAGGTATACAGTGTTTTGCCTGAATGTTCACCTGCAGGCCAGGAGAGGGCACCAGATCTCACATAGATGGTTGTAAACCGCCTTGTGGTTGCTGGGAATTAAACTCAGGACCTCCGGAAGAGCAGCCAGTGCTCTTAACCTCTCAGCCATCTCTTCAGCCCTTCATTAACCACTGTTACCCATATGTATTTCTCTCTCTCTCTCTCTCTCTCTCTCTCTCTCTCTCTCTCTCTCTCTCTCTCTCTCTCTCTCTCTCTCTCTCTCTCTCTCTCTCTCTCTCTCTCCACCTATCTATCTACCTATGTCTATATCTACATCTATATTTATATTCCTAAACACATAAGTACAACCTGCTCAGTCTGTATGTTACCTCTATGTATGTTTTCAGGGCTGACCATTTGGTGTTAGACAACCAGCTAGTGTGCTCTTCCCAGGGGAAGACCATTTCTCCCGCTCTCACTCCTTAGCTGCCTGTAGTTCTTTGTACGTAGTTAAGGACTCCTGAGCTTTCCTCCCCCCGCCCCCCCCCACGGTAGCATGCCTGTGGTCCTTTTCGCCTCACCCCTCATCAACAAAACCTCTCTTTGCAACAGATGGAGACCACTACAGAAAACCACAACCAGCCAAAATGCAGGGTTGTAGAGTCCAGTCCCAACTGATACACCTGCAACACCAGGCCTGCACCCAAGGCTCATGGGTCATTGTAGAAGAGAGGATTGGAAGACGGCAGATGTTGGAGGATCAGGGAGTACGCAGGCATTCTTCCAGAAACGTCAGAAGCCACGCCCATAGAGATCTCACCAGCATGGCTGCTTCAACATGAGCTGAGCAAGGAAGCTTTGTTCTTCTGTGGGCTGGAGAATACCTCAGAACCCTCCATCGATTTGCCGAAATGATCATGTTTTTATTTACATAGTAAAAATTCACTATTTTAGGTCCCATGTTGGTATCTACACAATATGTAATAAAATAGCTTTCATAGGTGTTAGATTTTAACTGAGCTCACACATCGTTGGGCTTTCTGTCAGGGAACTTTCATGATGACATAAAACAGAGCACACACAGTGTGACATATATGAGTATACAGAGCTAGAACGCATGACAATGCATTCTACAAAATAGGCAGCACATGTGAAACACGGAATTGCAACATTTGGTGCTCAGATGTTGGAAATGTTTGGGAAGAGTTGGGATGTGTGGCCTTGGTGGAGGAGGTGTGTCCCTGGGAGCATCCCTTGAGCTTCCAAAGGACTCTTGTTGTTCCCCAAGTGTTCTCGCTGCCTCCTGCTTGTGGATCCAGATGTGAGCTCCCAGCTGCTCCACCATCATGGCCTCTGGCTCTCTGAAACAGTAAGGCTGGAACAAGTTTTCTTCTGTGAGTTGCCTTGGTTGTGGTGTCTCATCACAGTAACTGAGCAGTAACTAAGAAAGTGACAACAGAAGTTGTGAACGGTGGATGATGCAGAAAAAATGGCGAAGGTGGGACGGATGATGGAGATAGGCAGGGGGCAAGACAAAGTTTGCATGTAGTTTCTTTTACTTATTTTTTTTGAATTCTCTCCAGTACAAAAATGAGAAAAAAATTGAGTCCAAAGGCAATGAATCAAGACAATGAAAATAAGATAAAGAATGGATCAGTGTGCCCTTATCCAGAAGCCTGCACCCCTTTATTCTCCCCGAGGACATGACTTGCCTCATGTACTCCCCCTGAACCTCCAAGGTGAGAGGGGACTGAGCCTTAGGCACGCACAGAGACACCGTCTTGTCTCTTCTGATGAGCAGGGCCACCAAGGGCAGCTCCAAGACATCAAACTGAACTTCACTTTCTTAAATGATGCTTTAAGTCTTTAACCTCACGTTACACGAAGAGCAGAGGGCAGGCTGGAGGTGAGGAGAAGAGACGGCAGGCCAAGGCCTTCTAGGCCTTTCCTTTTTCCAAGGCACACCGCCAGGCTCATTGTCTGGGACACAGCTTCAGATAAGTCTTCTCTGCACATGAGAAGATGCATCATCACAACCAGTTGAAAAGAGTTAATTGAAATGTCCCTGGCAGCAAATAGCCTGTTTAAATACAACATCTGGGGGCTGGAGAGATGGATCAGTGGTTAAGAGCACTGGATGTTCTTCCAGAGGTCCTGAGTTCAATTCCCGGCACCCGCATGGCAGCTCACACTGTCTGTAACTCCAGTTCCAGAGGATCTGACACTCTCTCACAGAGATACATGTAGGCAAAACATCTGTGCAAATAAAATAAAATAATAAAAAAAGTAAATACAACATCTGGTTGTAGAAATTTTTAGACATGTAGCAAATGTGGATACAAGTGTAATGATTCCCCATCACCTCACTACCCAGTGCCAGTAATAGGAGGAATTTTGCTATTTTAAAAAAATGTACAGTATATCTGACACCATGTTTTAGTCTATGGGTCTGCACAGGCCACAGTGAGGGTCAGAGGCTCATCTTATATTTCATCACTTCTCTTTATTTTTTTTCTTCCTGGTAGATTTTAAGAGAAACACCTAGACACTGTATATATTTTAAAATATTTTTATCACATTTATTTACTTAGGGTACGTGCGCAGGTCACGCTGCATATTTGAAGGGATGTCAGGGGACCATTTGTGGGGGTCAGCTCTCTTCTTCTTCTTCTTCTTCTTCTTCTTCTTCTTCTTCTTCTTCTTCTTCTTCTTCTGCTTCTTCTTCTTCTTCTGCTTCTTCTTCTGTATGGAATCTGGGAAGCCGACTCAGGTTGTCAGGCTTGGTGGCAAGCCCCTTTACCCACTGAACCATCTACACAGCCCTGGCATTTATATTTTTACTATGAATTATTTCATGTAATTTCTAAAGACTAGGCTTAAGAATGCAAACAAAAGTTAAGACTTCTTCCTTCCATCACAAGGAAAGCATATAGCAGAGGGAGCAGAGCCTAAGATGCGTGTTGTTGTACAAGATATACTTGCTGCCACAAGTTGTTACATTGGATCCGGTCTTGAGGTCACTGCAGAACTGAGTGAGGCCACCAGCACAGAGCTGCTTAGGAAACCATGGGGCGTTTACTGGTCAGATACAAAGGGCTTTACTTTAGAGTCAAAAGGCCTGGCTGTGGCTAATTCTTCATTATATTTTTATTATTTTCCTTCCATTTTTGTCTGGATGCCAGACACACATTAGTAAAAGAGAAATTTGGCATTAACTGAGCACGTCCATACCTGTGCAAGGGACAGGAGTCCCAAAGGGTTTCACTGATGCGATCCTGTTTAATTAACTGGGTATTATTGTTATCAGGGTTTGATGGTCAAAGAAGTCGAGCCTGAGAAAGAGTAACTATCGATGCCATTAGAAATGGATGCAGTGTCGGGATTTGAACCCGCCTCTGTCTGATTCCACTGCCCTTTAGTGACACTTAGGTTGTATCATCACTTTCCTCTTTGTGCAAGCGCACTGATTAGGCCCTTTTCTGTCCGTATAAAGTTGTTCTACCGCATGTGCTCCTGTGACCCTTGTTGCAGTGTGACTTGATGGTATAACTGACTCTAGCCATCCAGGGGAGTAGCTGTGCCTTATCTTCAAGGACGCAGCATGGCTACTGTCATTTCCCAAGAGAGACCTCTGAGTTCCGAGTTGGGAGGGGGGCGGGTCTTCCGTGCCACACCCGCATTTGCTTGACCACACCCTTTTGACTCCTGCAATGAAAATACCACCATGGAGCAAATGCTAGGAGAGCAGAAACCCGTGAACCTTTGCTCTGTCCCTACCCCAGGCGCTCAGGAGACACCTGAGCATGGAAGGAGTTTCTGAAGGCCAGGATAGCCACTGAATGCTTCTAAGCAACATCTGCATCGTGACAGGGCATGATCACCCCAGGGATGGAGTGGGACAAAGTCAAGTACATTGTAGGAAGCCAGGCTCCAGTGCAGTGGCTATTTACTGAGGAATGCACATCCTAGACACAGATCTTTTGTCTGCCTCAAGATTAAGCCCAGGGAAGGAACAGAGGGAGGGAGCTGCTCACAGTTCTGTTAGAGGGGTGGGTTCAGCCTCGCCCATTTGGCAAGGTGAGAAGCATAGGTATGCGCATGATGCTTGTGTGTGTGTGTGTGTGTGGTGGTGGTGGTGGTGGTGAAGGTCACTTCCTTATTTTCTATATATGACAGGACCATGGGGATGTAATTGAAAAGAAGGGAAAGAGGTGTCACAAAGAGTCACATCTTCAGAGGCCACAGGGGCAACATGAGTGTGTGAAGGGGCGAATAGAGTGAGGGAGAGGTGAGGACTTTAGCGCTCTGCCAGATCTATATTCAGCCTAAGGATATTAAAACACAGTGTTGAAAAGGAAGCCACCTGGTAGACAGGACCCAGGCAAGCCCCAAGAATGGCCGTGGAATTCAACTCTGCAATCCCCCAGGAGATGGTGGAGCAAGGAAGGGTAGGAGGGCTGCGAGGATGTAACCCAATGGTGTGAGCCCTAGCCTTTCCACTTTGGAAAATTGGAAAATTGGAAGCTCATAGAGCCTCCCTCTATGCACCGCGCCCCCCCCCCAGCCCCGTCGCCTGGGGAGGGGGGTGAAGGTGTGCAGGATCTATTCATACCTTGCTAGTGACTGTACCACAGAGCGTGGCTTCTCTTGGCCTGAAATGAGAGGTTGACCTCACCTGGATGGAAGGAAGAGCATCTCCTATTACCACTGCCTCTGATGCTGTTTCGAGACCAAAGGGGCTAAGTTTTGTTTCAGCGAATTCTAAGCAGATTGTTGGAGTCTTCCTGAGGATCCGGGATGCATTTATTCGTGGATTTTGTTCTTCTTTGTATTAATTTCTGATTTGGCTTCCAGGGTATTATGGGCCATCTGTCTCTATTATTTTTAATTAAGGTCTTTACCATGGCTCATCTTCAGAGCCTGGGCAGGTGATGTCACAGTGCCTGAGGTCTGGTGCGGGTCCTAGGTTAATGTCGCCCCACAAAGTGCACAAAAGTCATTTATTGGGCCGGACTTTCATTTTATGTTTAATTATCTTAAACGTTGCAAGCTCAGCTGTTCCTGTGGCCATGGTCTGTCAGAGAGCAAGAATGCTGATGGAGTTCCCTTTAAATTCTGCCAGGGGGGGTCAAAGGCCAGAGACCACCCAAACCAAGGGGGCCTCGCAGCAGGTCTGAGATCACAGAAGTGTATACAATGACAACCAGCAGCACTTGCGTTTTCAAATGCAGAGGCAGAGAACTAATTGAAGCAACTGCCCAGTGGCTGTGAAAGCAAACCCTCACAATGAACTCTCACTATTGGCATTTAGGTCTGAGTATGCAGGGGTGCTCGGGGAAGGTAGAAATAAATTCGGAGGAAGCTTTCTCCACCCTGAGGAGGATAAATATAGCTTCCTGTAGTCAAACCCGGGCTGGAACACACGGTTTTGTATTCTTTAAATATCTGTTCCCTGCGCGTGCCCGAGAGCGCGGTACTTCAAAGCAGCAAGCAGGCAGGATGGGGTCTTTGCCACAGAAGAAGGAAGAAGGAAGTGGGGGGTGCCGGAGGCTGGGGAGGTGGGGAGGGACTTCACATGGTTGTTCTCCTGGTACCTGGCGCCCTCCTGCTCACAGAGGCCCACAGAACTGCAGCCACCAACTCCCTGGTATTTGTCACTGTCACTTCACAAGTACTCTGCATTGTTCAGGAAATCGTATGTGTAAAGCAAAACTGCTCGCAGCCCACTTCGACAAGGGAGCTGCTTGGTGAGGGGGCTCCAAACCGAGCCACGGGCTTATGTGTCCTATGATGGGCCCCAGCAAGAGTCATAAATAATTGTGACAAGTTCTTTTTTCTTCCTCATCCCATGTGACAGTCCTTGACTCTGCCTCCTGTCTTCTTTCCCCTCTGCCTCATAGACTAGACCTGCCAGGTTGTAGGATGATAGATGTTACTGGGCAGCAAATGACAGCTGGATTGGGTCCTCAGTTAGTGCTTTAGAGGGAATCAGATATGCTGTATAAAGCAATAAAAAAAAGCACACTCATAAGGTGGATTAAAAATAGCCAGCACAGAGCTAACCCACTTCGTTGTTTATCAAAAGTTAAATCTCACACGGTAAGTCCGAGTGATGTGTTAATTTCTCAGACTCTTGTCAGGACAATACTCATGACAGCCACAAAAAAAAAAAAAAAAAAAAAAAAAAAAAAAAAAAAAAAAAAGAAAGAGAGAGAGAGAGAGAGAGGAAAACGAAAAGAGAAAGATGAATAAAAACAATCAATCTTTCCCATATTTTAGCTTTTTTGTTTAATGGGCATAAACACTTTCCTTTTTGAGTGGTGCTTAAGAAGAGAAACAAAGAGCAGGGTGTGGTGGCACATGCCCGTAACCCCAGCACTCGGGGAGGCAGAGGCAGGTGGATAGCTCTGAGTTCAAGGCCAGCCTGGTGTACAGATTGAGTTCAGGACAGCCAAAGCTACACAGAGAAATCCTGTTTTGAATAAAAACAAAAACAAAAACAAAAAACAAAAAAAAATCCAAACGAGAGAGAGAGAGAGAGAGAGAGAGAGAGAGAGAGAGAGAGAGCGAGAGAGAGAGAGAGAGAGAGAGAGAGAGCGAGAGAGAGAAAACGCTTAGCATCATGAGATCTTGTTATTTTTCCCTTTCTTACTCTTCAATTTTAAACATAAAATTGGGATTTGGGGTTGTATATAAGTCATGTAAGCCTCGGTTTGTTATTGATCTAGGCTCTGTGTAATGAATGATCTGGTTTTCCAGCCTTCTTGGAAATATCACATAGGAGTCAACACAACTATGAGGAACGTGTTTCTTAAAGAATTACAGTGCTCTCTGAGCCACTTGGGCCGTGTGTCAGGCATTCTTCTTTGGCTACCTTGGGTCTGGATGAATGCACAGAATTTCCCATACCCCAGTTCACAGACACCACTAGCTGAGGCATCCTTAGTCACCACATCTCTGGCTCCCCTGTCCCTGTCCTGGAAGGAGCTGCTGTGAAATTTAAGAGCACTCAGTATATCAGATTGCAATACCTTTCCCCCTTGATTTTTTCTGATGAATCACGTTAGGAAGGCCGTAGCTTTCACAGAGCCACCTATGGCAGGAGGTGGAGGGTTGGCACAAAAATGTTTATTGAAAAACATCTTTCAGGCTGGGTACCTGGCGAAGGCTGGGGGTGGGGGTCAGGAGGGTGATCTGAGTAATGTCTCCATCATTTAAATCTGGGGACGATTCAATATGGGTGAGGTTACATTTCTAGGTTATGGAGTGGTTGAGCATTGTTTATGACTTTGGTGGCTGTAGCATTATCACCACAGGACACTCTCCATGAGAAAATCTATCTGGAATCTTATCACCACAAGGCTTGGTGATATTTCTTTCCTTTTAATTTATTTTAATTATTTTTTATTTTTTTAGTAGACATAAATTGATGAGACACAAGATCTGAAGGGCAGGTTTAGATTCCTGGCTCAAGATCCCAGCTCACCTTGCTGGGTCACGCTGGATGAGTTGCCTAGACCCTCTGTGCCTTGGTATTTTGAACAGGGAAACCTAGGCCATAATCATTTCTGAGCAGTGCGCTGTTGTGAGGACTCTGGAAGATTCTGTGAGGCTCAGGTTTTGAATTCCTGCTGACCAGATGTTGATGCTGTTTTGGGAGGCAACAGAACCAGGGTGAAGAGATGCTTAGAAGCAGGATGGGCAGAGCAGGAAGCACAGAGCAGGCTGTGCAAGGTCCTACCACCTTACTCTGGTTCCTGCTTCTCTCTCCACTTTCTGGTCCATCATAAAGCGAGTGCCCGCTGCCACTGGTGCTGGGCCGCCCTGCCATGCCTACTCTCCTGTGATGGACAGAGCTCTCTGAGACCAAAATAATCAATACAGTGGGTCTCACACCGCTCTTCCTGATAAATGCTGAATGAGTGACTTTATTACAGTAACAGTGCTTATGGTTCTGCACAGCATGGCTTACTTATGAACGCTTCCAAGCTAGAGTCTGTGCCTGAGTCCTTCCAGCTTTGATGAGCCTGTGTTGAAGAGAACGGAAAGTCGTCGCAGAGACGGGGGCTGTCTTCGTGGCTAGACACATGCTCACATTTTATATCAGTTCTGAGGATTCTTAGACAAATCGTCTCCATAGAAGGGCAGATATTCTGTGCGATGATGACAATGCCCATCTATGTGACTTCACTTCTTTGTCCTTCCCTCCCTCCCTCCCTCCCTCCCTCCCTCCCTCCCTCCCTCCCTCCCCTCCCCCTCCCTCCCTCCCTCCCTCTCTCCCTCCCTCCCTCCCTCCTTCTGTTTCTTCCTTTATTTTCTTTCTCTCTCTTTCTACCGGGTCTCCTTTAGTGCAGGCTGCCTTTAACTGGCTGTGTTGCTGCAGCTGATCTTGAACTCTTTCCTCTCCCTCCTGCACACTGGGATTACAGCACCATATGCATCTGAGGAGATGGAGCCCAAGGCCTCTGCATCATAGGTCAGTGTTTGTTCTACCCTCTGTGCTATGTCTCCAGCCCCAGCCCCACATCTTCCTTACTGGATGACACCTTTCCTGAGATGTTTCTTGTGGATGGACCAGTCAGGTTCCTAGGCCCGCTCATCCATTCTTGCTCTATTTTTCTCCTTGGTCCACCATCTTTCAACCTGTTTGTAGCTGTCTTTCTGTAGGAAGCATAGCCGTGGGCAGATTCTCTTCTGCTTCTAGAGTCATTAAAACATTTTTTTTTTGGCAGCCAGGCATGGTGGTGAACACCTGTAATCCCAGCACTCAGGGAGGCAGAGGCAGGCAGATCACTGTGAGTTCAAGGCCAGCCTGCTCTACAAAGCAAGTCCAGGACAGCCAAAGCTACACAGAAAAATCCTGTCTTGAAAAAGCAAAAAACCAAACCAAGACAAACCAAAACCAAAACAAAAACAAACCCCCCCCAAACAACAAAAAAACCCAAACCAACAACAAAAACAAACTAAAACAAAAACAACAACAACAACAACAACAACAAAAACAACTTCTTGGGCTTGGCTCATGTGCGAAACACATTTCTATATTGCGATGCTTGGTCAGGACATGTTATGTCCGTCCATTTTATTAAACCATTTATCCCTTGAAGCACTAGTCATCCTTCCCAAGTGTGCCAGATTCTAGAATTTTATTTTTTTTTAATTCTCTCCTACTTTGTTTATTACAAAGCGCTCTGGTAGAACAGGCTATGCAAACTCATCGCTTAAGAGGCCAGAGAGTGATCGATGGTTTCTCCCTTCGATGGTCACGTGATCTTCGCACGAAGGTGGCAGTAACGGAAAAATGTTGACCAATGGTGCAGCTATGCCCCGACCTCTTCCTTATGGGCGCTGGAATTTTATATTATCTTCTACTGTTGCACAGCACGATGCTTCCACCAATCATGTAAAAATACAGGTCAAATAAAGTAAGTGTGTGTGTTGGGGGGGGGGGAGACATTGCTCACTGATGCTTCAGGCATGTCCAGCCTAGTGACACTGAAACACTATGCTGTCATCTTTAGAGTTAACACCCAAGTACTGACCAAAAGAGTTTACAAAGTTATAAAAATTTGTAACGTTGGGGCTAGAGAGGTGGTTCAGTTGTTAAGAACACTGATTACTCTTACAGAGGACCAAGGTTCAATTCCCAGCACCCACAAGGTGGTGGCAGTGGCCCACAACCATCTGTAACTCCATTCCCTGAGGGAATCCAATGGCCTCCAAGGGTACTAGGCAGTGACATAGTGCACAGACATGTATGCTGGCAAACATTTACACATGTAAAGTAGTAAAATAAATCCCAACAATTTGTAGCATTTTAAGTAAGTCCACGAATCTGAACTGGCCACATTCCAAGCTGTGCTGGCTAGCCTTCAATACTCACACAAGACCTATAGTTTGCAAAATTGTCTCAAAGTGACTTGAGGGGACATTTGCTTGGCAGAGATAACTGGTTCCTCAAGGAGAGGATCTCCCCTTTCCACGTGGGCTGTGAGACCTAGAGTGAGCAGAAGCCTCACCTCTCAGCACACATCTGAGCTCCTGGCTTTCTATGAGGCACACAATCCAGGCGCTGTCCCCAGTTCTTAGGTCAAATGACACTTATTTCGAAATCACTCTTGGGACTTGAGTCAGTGGAGTACACTTAGGGCACCGTTTGAAAGCCCAGTCCTCGAGGTGACACCCCTTTTTTCAGGATCAATGACTACTACGTGCAAAGATCACGTTAACTAGTGAAC
This sequence comes from Acomys russatus, assembly GCF_903995435.1. Taxonomy (NCBI): domain Eukaryota; kingdom Metazoa; phylum Chordata; class Mammalia; order Rodentia; family Muridae; genus Acomys; species Acomys russatus. Next base: position 18,664,146 of record NC_067140.1, read on the forward strand.
AAGGTCTCTGGTGGTTTCTAGTTTCCAAGTTAAAGGATACCTGGGTGCCATGTAAGCAAGGCTACAGGACATCAGTGAAGGAGTGGGTGTGTCCTGGGGTGGGCGTGTCATGGAGTGGGTGTGTGTCTTGGAGTGAGTGGGTGTGTCCTGGAGTGGGCGTGTCCTGGAGGAGTGGGCGTGTCCTGGCGTGAGTGGGTCCTAGAGTGGGAGGTTCCAGTGGAATCAGAACTGTAACACTGCTGCAGATGACACAGCAGCGGCCCAGCATTTTATGGTCTCATTCTGACAACAACACACACAGGTGTTTCCACAATCTCATAGTTGTCTTCTCCCCCCCCCCCCCCCGCCATTTTAATCCATGTGCCACTTCATTTGATTATAACCACGGTTATAAAGATGATCACTGAGATACCAAACCTAGACATTTCTGTAGTTTCCAGAAAAAACAACATTTTAAAAAGTTTTACTTATATTTCATAGCTCTATGTATGTGTATGTGGAACCCTCAGTGGCCAGAAGAATGGGTCAGATCCCCTGGCACTGGAGTTGCAGGTGTGAGCTGCCTGATGTGGGTGGGTGCTGGGAACTGACCTGGGGTGTTCTGAATGAACACTCCCCATCTCTCCAGGCTGGGAGGAGCATTCTAAGTTGGGCATGGGAAGGCCTCAAGACTGAGGCTCGTCTAGAGACTCTGCAGGTCTCACAGTGGCATGTGTACACGCTCACGAAGAAGGCTGGCTTCAGCAAAGGCAGAGAATTGTGACGAGGAGCATCTGTTCCAGAGGCAGCCAAGCCTTCTGTGATAGTTATGGTTCTGTTGCTGTGACAAAGCACCACGACCAGGGCAGCTTGTAGGGAAAAGGACTTTATTTGGGCTCTTGGGTTCCATAGGAATAAGAGTCCATGATGGTAGGGAGGTACGGTGGCCAGCAGCAGGCATGTCACTGCACCAGCAGGCAAGCTGAGAACTCACAGCTTGAACCACAAGCACGAAGCAGAGAGAGGTAGGAAAACAGGGAAAGAGGGGGAAGGGGAGAGGGAGGGGGAAAGGAACGGGGGGAGGGGAATGAGGAGGGAGGTAAGAAGGGAGAGAGGGAGGGAGAGAGAGAACACAGACAGACAGACAGACAGACAGACACACACACACACACACACACACACCGCACTGGGTTTCTTAGCATTTGCTTGGCATTATTCAGCATGGGTGGAGCTGGAGTGAGGCCTGGCCTCTAAAAGACCAAACACATAGCAAGCCCCTTCCTTGTGTGGTTCTGTTTTCCCCAACAAAACCTTTACAAAGATAATTCTGTTTCTCTTAAAAAGAAAAGGGGAAAAAAAAAAAAAAAAAAAAAAAAAAAAAAAGAGTGCTTCAACAGCTGTGAAAAAGTCAAGTTACCAAAGTTCAACAGGGTGAAAATAAAAGAGGTGGCCTAGTTAATTCAAGTTTGAAACTTGAGAGTGCACCATTCTTTAGATGCTGTGGAGACGGGAAGGAGAATGAAAGTGACCTCGGGTCATGGCACTATTTTCAATTAAAGAAAGTTTTAGAGAAAGGCTTTGAAAAGCTGCCGCTGCGTATTAAAGCCCCTATCTCCTGGTGGCTGGGGATTACATGTTATGCACAGTACCTGGAAATTTGTAAATATTAATGCAGGATTATTCTAATGAGCATGTGCGTATTATTTTTTTGTAGTTTTGACTGCGGGGCCAGAGTAAACTGATCACCCTGTTTTCTGGCATTTTGCAACCATGATTTGTGGCCCGAAGTGCAGCTGGCTTGTGGACTCAACAGTAAGCCCAGGTTCTCTGTGGCTGAGCCCCTTTGTCACTCAGGGCCCTGACAGATCCTTCCTGGCAGCAACATGGAATGCAGCCATTGGCCTTACGTCATCCCCTCCCGTGTTATTCTATTGTATTTCCTCTTGATCACATCTTATAATCCCCTCCTGCAGACCAGTCCCCTCAAGAGACAGAAACACCGGCCTCTACAAAGGGGATCAGCAAGCTGTGGTCCACAGGCTTCTACCACCCATTTCCTGTCTTCATGTTGATTCTTAGGTTTGAGTGCTAAAAATGCTTTTTGCATTTAGGAAATCTTATTTTTTTTTATCCAGATATGTAGTACTCAGTAGCATTATTCAGATAGGATAATTTAAGTGTTTTTTTGAATTTGATAAATGGATTTTATTTATCATCAGTATCATTAGTGAATTATATAAAATAATGGGTTTCATTACAGGATTTTTCCATGTGTATTTATGTGTGGACATGTTTGTGCATGAGCATGTGGAGGCCAGAGGTTAAGCTCTGCATTACCTCTCAGGAGCCACATATATGTATGTATGTATATATATCAAGGTCTTTCCTATAGTGGCTTGTTAGCTAGCCCCAGATATCTGCTTCCCTTTTAACAAGATGACAAATATGTGCAACCACGTCCTGCTTTTCAGAAGTGCGAGAGGCGGGCACAGAACTCAGACCTTCTCCTGCCTACAGGCCACGTCCTTTAATCATAGAGCCTTTTCCTGCCTCTGATCTTTACATGTGTTTAAATGGTAGAAAATGATCAAGATTTTGTACCATGAAAAAAAATATGTCAAATTCAAATTTCAGTGTCTTCATGTGACTCTTTATTCAGATAGCACCATGTCGGTTCACTTGCGAGTTCACTTAGCGTCGCTACGTTGAGCACTTGTGGGAGACTTGCTACCAAAGAGTCTGGAATGTTCCATCACACCGCAGAAGTTTCTGAACCATCCCGTGCTAATGCTTGGCAACTCAGAGTGAAAAGTAAATGCTGGTCTACTAATTAATCAAGAACATGGCTTGGTAAGGGCCGTGTCAAGTGGTCTCTTGGCTACCACCAATAAATGAGAAGAAAGAATACAGGAGCCAAAATTAAATCCTATCTTTGTGCCCAGAACAATCACTGGGCTAAAAGGGGGCTAGGTAAAGTGCCATGTGGAGCTGCCTGGAAGCTTTGCTGAACTTTGTTTATTTATTTATTTTTCATCCCTCCTTTATTTATTATCACTTTGTAGCCTGATCCCAGCCCTCCTCCTCCTCCTCTTCTCCCAGTCCCACCCTCTTGCCCCTCTCTCCCCGTTCCCCCCTCTTCTCTTTAGAGAAGGGGAGGCCTCCAAGGGGTACCAACCCATCCTAGAAACAAGACTAGACATATCCTCTCCCACTGAAGCCCGACAAGGCAGCCTGGCTAGGGGAGAGGCATCCAAAGGCAGGCAACAGAGTCAGAGATTGCCCCTACTCTGTTAGAGGTGGGTGTAGAGTTCAAGGCTAGCCTGGCCTATGTTAGGACTTAGGGAAGGACTTTTGCCTCAAAAAGACAAACAACAACCAAAACAAATAAATGCAACAAATATTCCCCTACCATAGTCAGCCATATGAATTAAAAGAATAAAAAAGGATTGGGGGGGGGCCTCAAGAGATCTCTCAGTGGTTGAGAGCATAGGCTGCTCTTCCAGAGGATCCAGGTTCAGTTCCCAGCATCCACAGGGAGGCTCACAACTGTCTGTAACTCCAGTTCCAGGGGATCTGGACAGACACACAGGTATACATCCATGCAAAACAAAGTGCAATAAAATAAAATTAAGAAAATTATTTTTTAAAAGGGGGGGCATGTGAACTTGGGTTCCGTCTATAAAGCACGTGAACTTGGGGTCTGTCTTTAGCACTGACATGACAGTGTTAGACACCATGTGGGCACTTGCAATTCCGGCACTTGGCAGGTGGAGACAGGAGGACCTTGGGCCTTCTTGGTCAGCCAAGTGAATCAAGTCAGTGACTCTTTGGTTCAAGTGAGAGGCTTTGTCTCAATAAAGAAGGTGGGAGTATCTGAGAAAGAAATCTGCGATTGAGCTCTGGCCTCCACATGCTCTCTCACACATACACACACACACACACACACACACACACATACATACATACATACATGTGAACCTGCATGCATGCTAACACACAGTGCATGCATGCACACATGTGTGTGGGTGCACAAACACTACATCCCCACATCATACATACACATTACACACCACACACATACTACACACACCACACAGTACACACACATACCACACACATACACCACACACTACACATACTGCACACACACACCACACTACACACGCAGACCATACACATGCATATGCCTGTCCCCCCACTCCCCTCCTTAGAAAGAAGAGACAAAGCTCCTCCAAAGTGTCCTGGGGTTTCAGATGTTCATTTCTAGAAGCCCACTGTTTGCATTGTCCTTTAGTCCCCTCTGGTTTCTCTAATGCAGCCCTTCCTTGTCTTGCTTCTGGTGTTATCAGAGGACAGAACGAACTCTCTAGATTTTTTTCCTACTATGTGCTCAGCTTCCATCCCTGCCCTTTTCCTACAAAGGCCCGTGTGACTGTGTGACTGGGGGACTCTCTGGAAGGAGTCCGCACTATGAAAAGGCGGCGGTCACTAACGGGGCGAAGGTGCTGTGAGCACATGAGCACATGAGCACACAAAATGTCGCTGGGGAAACATGGCATCTCTGGCACACTCGTACCGAACTGACGACAACTGGCTTTGTCTCCTCTTCCCGCGTGCCTTTCACCAGGCACCCCGGAGCGGGATGGCTGGAATGACACATTTGATGAGCAGATTCTCAGATGCTCTGGATGAACGGGTCCCTGCTTCCCAGCCCTGTGAAGAGCTCGGGAATCACAAGTGTCACCTCCATGTGTTACCTCCATTGCCACCCAGTCTGTGCAATTGAAAGGAGGCATTTTTCCATCAATACTTGGCTCCTAAAGTCCCATGGAGAAAAATGAAATATTTTGTTGCATTATTTAAATATCCCTGCTGAACACCAAATTAAAAATATCCATTAAAGGTTTATTTGATATCTTCCTAATTATTGCCCATTGCGCATTTGACAAATTATTTACACATTTTAATAATTGCGACTTTCTTTGGAAGTGACATAAAAACAATTACTTTCTCTCGAATTCCACTGCGTGGATGCTTTTGAAACTACAGAACCATTAAAAACAGTCTGTCGAATTAAAGGTTGGGCAATTAATTAAGTGCAAATTCTGTAAAACTGGACCAAGGAGAATATTCATCAAACATATGAAATATGGCCTATCTTGTCCAAAAGACAAATATGTTTAAACAAAAGATGAAAATTGATGACAAAATTACGGGTCGCAAACTGCACACCGAGCCAGCAGAAGACAGCTGTACAGGGTTTCGGCACGCTGGGTCCCCGCTTACGGAATCTATGATTCATTGCCATCGGAAAACTTTTCCTGTGTGTGTGGGATAATAAAAGTTCCCCAGGAGAGTTCCCAGTGTGGTGACATTAATACTTTGCTGGCCTTTAGAAGGGCCTAATTAAATGCAACCCAAGGTGGGCATAGTAGCCTGAGGGTAGGTCTCCCTTGGCCATCTCAGCCTGTGTCTGCCCCCCTCCATTTGAGATTTCTGACATGGCTGGTATTCAGGCACACTGGTCTTGACTAGCGAAAGCCCCACTCTGCTTCTCCTTTGAAAGGACTCTAATCGCACTAACACTTTGGCTTTCCTGTGGGTTGAGTATACAGCAGGGGTCACTAGAAATCAGGAGAGTGGCTTGCAGGCAAGCATCCATCAGAGCGCCTATTGCCAGTTCTGAGTGTTGTACTTGGGTCCACAAATCAACATCAATGCTGATACAGAGTGGGTGGGAGAGGGAGGTGTTTTCCGGACTGTGGGGACTGTTATGGATACAAGGCTGTTATTTCCATATTAAAATGTAATGGTCTCATTAAAGTTAAAACCACTGTTAAACTTGATGGAGTAAATTAGTTAATTAACCGTAGTATCCAATGTGTTCCTCCGGGGCATACCTACATTCCTCAAGATGGAAATGCAGGCTCAGCTCAGATCATCTTATCAGGAAAAGTACAGAACACTCATCTTAGATGTCTCAGTGTACATAAAAGAAAGAAAGAAAGAAAGAAGGAAGGAAAGACTGGCAGGTGAGGGCATTAGGTAGAGCTATAGGAGGATGGGGATAGTCTCCTGATGATTTTATTTTTAAGGTGAAATTTCTAAAGATTTTCTTGTTTTAAAAAATGAAAAGACCTAATAGGCAGGTTGCAAAGTGATTCTTAGTGAGCTCAATAAACCATGGGCAAAGTAACAGATTTATTTCCATACCCCTCCCCCACCCCCGGTACAGAGCTGCTTTTCTTTGCTTGGTTATCCAAAGGTGTTTCCATGTGATTTGTGGAAACTTTTCAAAGCCTATTTGGGCAAGTGCCCTTGAGTCAGTGTACTGCTTAGTTTCTTTTGTTTTTTGTTTTTTGTTTTTTTTTTTTTTGTCAAACAAACTAGGGTCACTTAGGAAGAGGGGCCCTCCACTGGGAAAGGACCACCTCTGTATGGGCGTCTGGGCAAACCTGTAGGCCATTTTCTTGAGTAAGGATTGATGAGGGAGGGCCCAGCCCACTGTAGGCAGGGCTACCCATGGTGGGGGGTCCTGGGTTGTATGAGAAATCAGGCTGGACAAGCCATGGGGAGCAAGGCAGTAAGCGGCACCCCATGCGTGGCTTCTGCTTTCATTCCTGCCTCTAGGTTCCTGCCATGAGTTTTCTCAGTGATGGAGTGAACCCCCGAACACTAAATAAACTTGTTACTTCCCCCATGTTAATTTTGCTCAGAAGGCAACAGAAGGCAAACCAGGACAGCAAGGAATGCGGGAGAGTGAGTGGGTAGATAGGGGATGGGTGGCTGAGACTTAAGAAAGTGCCTGGGGCAAGTTTTCATCTGAGACTGTGTTAGAGAGCAGCTAGCCTCATTCTTGGTCTGTCCCAGTTTCTGCAACTATACAACAAAGGACAACGATGACAGCTGACTCCTAGCATCGTGGTGATGGATGAGTGGTGTAGGAAGGTGCTCGGAACAGGCTGCTTGACAAAGTTATCACTGAGAAGATACAAAAGGAGAGAGAGGGCAGGTGGGGGAGGTCGCGGAAGGGATGTAGGCATAGTGCAGTCCAGGTATGCCATCTCTGGGGCTGACTCTGTCACGGGTGTTATGTTATTCAAATGGTCTGGGGAGCCATCCTTATGCCCTGAGTAATGGGAAGAAAAGGTTTTTATCTGACTTTTAAATTCTTTTGATAACTTTCTTCTCATCCAACATATTGTCTAATGAAAGTCTAGGGTAGAGAGCTGGTGATTGGACAGAATCTTCCTGATTTTTTAAAAAATTATTTTTATTTTTTATGAACACTGGCATTTAAAAAAGAGCACATCTTAGGGCTGGTGGGATGAGTCAGTGGGTAAAGATATGTGTCACCAAGCCTAATGAGGTGAGACCCGGCCCTAGGACCTGCCTGAGTTTGGTCCCTAGTGGTAGGAGACAACTGACTCCTGAAAGTTGTTCTCTGATCTCCACATGTATGATGTAGTGTGCTCACAAGCACACACCCACACCCCCCCCCCACACACACTCATGCGCCATGTCCTTTAGATCCCTTCTGTTCAGGAATTAATCCCCCACAAAAGTGCTGAGCTTCAGCCCGAAGTGATGCAGTCATGTGAAGATAATGTGTTATAAAATGCAGGCTTTAGTGGTTCACATTTGTAAGGGTTTCCCCTTTCCCACACTCACAAGAGAATCTTGAAAATAAACCCTGTATTTGAGAAATTAGGGCAAGAAATAGCAAAAACCCGAGAAAGTGACACAGAGATGGGAGAAAGCCAATATATAATTTAAAAGCCGTATTACCATATAAAGTTATTACTAAAATGTAAACCAGGTCAGGCTAAATATTTTCTAAAACTATTGGTTTGTAATGAAAATCAAACATGAAGACACTGGCTCGGCTAACACTTAGCACACGTGTGAAAAATGACAGTGTCTCCTGGGCACATGCGGTAGCCTAGAAAAGCCAGCTCCACGCCACCACACAGTCATTTTAACAGCTGTACATTGCAGGTGTTACTGTTGTCCGCATTGCGGACATGAGGAAACTGAGGCACGCAGAGAGTCAAGGGCTTGCTCAATTTTACCAAACTAGTGTGAGGTAATGGTTGACTAAGAAAGGATGTGGCTGGAGTGCCCTTCCCACGCTGCCAGCTCAGCTCAAGCTCCAACAGAGACCCAGCCCTTCTGTGTCCCCCGGCACCGTTCCTAAGAGTGCCATTCAGGAAGCAGGTGGCCTGCGGGTTCAGTTAATTACTACCCACAAGAGCTCACAAAACATTTCTCGGTCTCTCAGAGTATCCACATCTTCCCCTGTAAACTCGGCCTGGTAATAATAACTTCCCTGTGCACATAGCGAGCAGATGCCCTGTTCCCGGTCTTCATGGCTCATTTGGGAGCTGCCCTGCCATGCAGAAGACAGTTCCTACACTCCAGTGGCCTCTCGCATACATCCCCTAGCAGTAGCAGCCAGTTCCACTGGTACACAGGCAGGCGGGTCTTGTAAGTGATGGTGTCTCCTGGGGGGCAACTCTCAAGGGTGGGTAGCAAGAGCCAGCAGGATGGATACTCTGGGTGTTTCTTTCCTGAGATACAGCTCTGTTGTGCGCTGTCTCTGAGAGTGTGCTCAGGTGCTCTGAGCTCCAGATGCTCTCCTTCAAAGTGGTAACCACCTCCCCGGGGCTCTCTCTCCTGGCCTTCCCCCATGTTCCTAGCTTCTGTTTCCCAGTCTTTCACTGACTTCCTATCTGGACTTCTTTTCAAATTCCTTAAGCTGTTTCCTTTGGGGGAGAATCTCAAGAAAGACTCCAACTGACAGGGCTGCTGTGAGAATTCCACGGGTGATGTATGTCACTAGTGTAGCGTCTGGCATTTCGTGGGTACCAAATCCTCATCCTCATTATTAGCCATTGTTATACAATCAACACGTGAAAACGCAATGGAAGTGAGATGCTGCCATAAGGAGCCTGACTCTGTTTAATATTCACTGCTGATACTTTTAGTCTCACCCTTCTTCTTCTCTGTCTGCTTTGCATCATGATGGAAAGCTGATGAGAGGACCCAGGCAAACACAAACACAGAAGGCAACACCTCAGCCACCATCACAACCAACCTCCCCTTCCAATCGGCCTTCCCTTCTTGCCTTCTTGAGTCACCGTGGATCTGACTGGAAGCTTGCACTGCTCATCTTACATGGGCTGGAGGGACGGCTCAGCCATTAAAGGCTAGGCTCACAGCCACAAATGAGTGAACTTTTCTGTCCTCTCTATCTTTGGGCAGTGCGAGTTGACATCTGCTGTAGTTAGTAGAAACTGTCCCCTTGGACAATGGGGACAAACCTTTAGGCACGTCCATAAGAGACTCGCTAGCTTGAGTTGACCGAGGTGAGAAGGTGAGCCCTACATATGGGTGCCACCATCCCTGGACTGAGGTCTGAGACTGACTAACAGAGGCAGAGCAAGCTGGGCATCAGTGGTCTCCTCTTTCTGCTGACCCCAGAGCCGACGTGACCAGCTGCCTCACATCCCGCCGTGCATTCCCCATCATGACGGACTCTGCTTTAAAACTGACAATGAGAATAAACTGTTGTCACGTATTTTGCCACAGGAGTGACAAAAGAAAATAGTCTGTCACCTGACTTGCTTCTATGATGGGGGTTGGGGCAGTGTCACAGCAGGAGGAGTTCTACTTCACCCCACAAAATACCACAGGACCCTCTAAGTTAACAAAAGTGTAATATCAATCTGCACTTGCCTGACATGACAACTTGAGGAAGGATCTGTTTTGGTTCATGGTTGGTAAGGGCAGAGCCCACTATGGAGGGAAAGGTTTGCTAGAGGTCTTGGCAGTGAGAGTACCCAGCTGGCCCCCTTGCATCTCAGCAGCAGACAAGAAGTAGAATTGACCTCTGGCCTGGAAGTGGAGGTGGCTTAGATGGAAGCCTCCAGCTTGGCCCCATGGCCTGATGTCTGGCAGGCCAACTCCAGGTTCATAAGGTTCCGCCACCTCCCCAGTTGGGGACCAAGTGTTCAAACATGTAGCCCACAGATGACTAGTTTGCACGCAAACCATAGCAAACATCTTTTGAGAGGTTTAAAACTCCCTGGTAGTTATGGAGCAGCCCTTGCGGCAGTAGAGAGGTTCAGGCTGGGGGGCGGGGGTCTGAAGTTCAAGGGCAGGGATTGAGAGGACAGATCAGAACATGAGTGTTCAGGATCAAGCCTGCTGGAGGTCAAGGCACAATGAGAAGTTTGGCTTTCTTCACCAGTAGCACCAATAAAGAGACCCAAGATGCACCACACAGCCTTTGCTTAGAGGAAACCAAAGCCTCCTAAATTTTATCCTGCATCAGCGTGGGTTTTTCGTGATGAGATGTGGTATTCTGGTGCACACCGTACCTGATTGTCTAGAGGTCAAAAAACGGATTTGAGGCTTAGGATGGTACACAGCTTAGAAACAATGATGCTGGAGGTCTAAGGCAGATGAAACTGTAATAAATTCAGGCCCCCGGGGATGGTAGGAAGAGAATCTTGCTCACTCTGGTTTGTATTGTAGAGTTTCAGATGAGGTGATCCAAATCCAGGACAGAGAAACAGTTACATACCTCCCGTGCCAGTTCCCCAGCCTCTATTTATAAGTTAAGTGTTGGCATGTATGTGAGATAGAAAGTGAAGGCAGCTTCCCTCATGATCTTGTGATGTTGAATTTTTACCTTTTATTTAATGAAGATCTTGCCACCGGTGCTTCTTAATGGACAAAAAGGAGGCACTTTGTAGGGCTGCAAACTCTCAGTTTCACCCTCTAGTTGAAATAATTAAAAAATCCCTCAGTTTTATCTAAACATTTAAGTATAGGTGATACCAAAGCCCAAAAGAATGTGCAGTTAGTTGCTGCAAACAACATGACGTAGCTTTATATATTTGGTATGCACCTAAATGTGAGGGAAGTCAAGGGGTTACGAAAGCCTTTTAATTTAAAAAGACGCCTTTAAAGCAACCAGTTTCCACATCTAAAGATTGTGAAGGAGATGTTGATCTCAGGGGCTTCCTGTTAATCTAATCCTAAGAGGGGGAAAGTCAGAGTCCCAAGGCATTTAAATTCTCTTGCTCTGCCTGTAATTGTCAGTGATCACAATTAACAGGGAATTAGTGATGTTTGTGTGTGTGTGTGAACATGCCTACACACATTAGTGCGTACATGTGTGCTCATGTAGAGATCAGGTGTCCTTATATCTTGTCTTACTGAGACTGTCTCTCATTGGCTTGAAGCTCACCAAGTCATCTAGGCTGTCTGGTAAGCCAGTGAGCTCCAGGCACCTGCCTGTCTGTGGCTCCCCAATGCTTGGATTGGAAACTTACGAAATGCTGCCTGTCCTTGCTGTTGCTTCTGCTTCCTTCTCCTCTTCCTGCTCCTCCTCCTCCTCTTCCTCCTCCTCCTCCTCTTCCTACTCCTCCTCCTCTTCCTCCTCCTCCTCCTCCTCCTCCTCTTCTTCTTCTTCTAACATGACTTTTAGGGATTGGACTCTAGTCTTCAGAGTAAGTTCTTTATCAATAGACCCATCTCCTCTGCTCAACATTGTATTGGAGAGAAAATGGACAGAGTCTGAAATGAAAGATGCGATTTACCATTATCTTTGAACCTATGTCTGTCCTTCGCCCACATGTATCTCCTTTGCAAGCCTATGGCTCTTTAACTGCAGTGGACCCACAAGGTCATTCCATGTGTGTGGAATTCCAGGTAAATATGTTAGGCACCTAGTCCCTCATGTGAGAGACTGTTAGGTTGTATATTCTGTGGCTTTACTCTGTAGCACTAAACCAAGATGTCAGCTCAACCATGCACACTCTAGAGAGGGTCCCACATCTTTCCTCCCATCTTCTTATTCCTTTGATTACTTCATATTCCCTGGAATAACCTCCCTTTTAAACCCATGGCCTGGAGTCAGCTAATGGAGAAAGCCAGCCCAAACCACCTCTAAAGGTGAGCTTTCACTTACTGTTCACACTCATCATCCTTTTCCTCCTGCTGTGTAGCCATGCCTCTCCCACAGCTTGAAACATTTCCCTCCTAGATGGCAGCAGGAAACTCACAAGGCTGAGGGGGAGCTCCTGAGACTTACACAACTGCAGCTCCTCCTCTAGGTTGTATAAGCAGTAAACAGTTGCCAGGCACAGGACTCTTCAGTGGAGCTGCCTGCACGTTGCAGGGAACTTCCATGATGCAGATGCCCTGCGTCATCACTCGTGCTGGGATGGGCTTTTGGTGAAGAGGCTGCCTTGAGGTCATCCATACTCTTGGAGCAACTCCAATGAGGTCATCAGCTGGACCAACTAGACTTGGGTGCCATAGTTTCTCCTCATCCTGTTGGTGTCCTGTTTAAGGTGACTGACAGACCTCTGTTCCCAAGAAGAGTCATGGCACCACTCTACCTCCCTTTCTCCTCTCTTCAGATTTTTCCCAGCTGTTGATAGAAGTCCTATTTGAGGGACTAGAGAGAAAGAGTTACTGAGATGGCCAGGGGTGTTACTCTTGTTCAATAAATGTGAACCCCATTGGGAGTGTGAGGTGGGGACTGGGAACTTCAAGTCACCCATCACCCCCGCATCGCATCATCATTCACATGTGAGAAGATTCAATGTGCTTCTTCTTCTTCTTCTTCTTCTTCTTCTTCTTCTTCTTCTTCTTCTTCTTCTTCTTCTTCTTCTTCTTCTTCTTCTTCTTCTTCTTCTTCTTCTTCTTCTTTTTAATGCCATGTGGTCCCTAAACTGAAGCCAAGATCCGGATGAGATACTTCATTAAAGGTGCACTTTTTTTCAACACAGGAGGAAATTCTAGCTCTGACAGGCATCCTGGGAACAAGCCTGTCCATCTGCATTCCGTGTTCCTCTTAAGGGATTGTGAAGATTAATTTTTTCTGACATAACAGCCTCAGACTGACTTTTCAACCTGATTCTCATCAGATATGACTCCTTTCTCATTACAGTGCAGCACGGTAGGGACTGCTCTGGAAGGGGCTTGCTGATGTGCACTGTGGGGGTACAGAGCCAGATGGGGGCTGATGCTGACTGGCTACGTCAGGGAAGCTTCTCAGAACACATGCCCCTTGAGCGGGATTTAAAAGATAATCAGATATTTGCTTAATGTTTCACGGGGACGAAAAGAATGTAGCTCTTATGATTCTGACACACACACACACACACACACACACACACACACACACACACACTGTCCACTTTGATTTCCTGGTATCAGACCACACGTTTGTGGTCTTCACTTCCATCAAGAATACAGAGACTGTGTGTGCTATGTGGCCTCTGGGGAAGATTTGATCCGGGAGCCACTCAATTTGATGCTTGTTTGAGTCATCTGCAATTTTCACAAAACAACCTAGCAAGACTTTCCCCAACCCCATTGTTTTGTCTCCAAAAGATGCATTAGGTAATGTCAGAGAGTGAGTCCAGGCTCTCTGAACACAGATGTGGAGGTGGGATTAGCCACAAGTCAGTAGGGATGGCGTCATCGATGAAGGGAAGTGGGGAGAGGATGGGTGAGTAGTAGGTGCTAGAGTGGTTCTGATGCTGGTGAAAAGAAGGGGGCGGGGAGGAGAGGGTGGACAGAAGGCTCTTCCACCTCAGTGTGGCTTTAAGGGTGTTTACCAAGGTACTGGCACAGAGTCTTGTTAGAGGCACAGTGCTGTCAGGAGGCATGATCTGCTCTCATGTCACCAGCACAAGTCTCTGGTCACCTCCTGGCTACATTGTCCTTCAGCATGGGGTGATGATGGCCAGAAGGTTGCACTGATGCTACCAGTCTGATGCGCAGCTCACTATCAGGGATCTGAGACATCCATTTTCATGGCCGCTACACTTGCATTTCCTCACGATATTAAGCCACAGTATGGTTTGAATCTGCAACGTTCCCCCACAGACTCACGATTTGAATGCTTATTCAAATGCTGGCAAGTTAGTGGGGCAGGCTTGAAACCCTCAGAAGGTGGTGCCTGGTTGGCAGAAGGAGGTCACTAGAGTGGACCTCTGAAGGTCATGACTCCCTATTCTGTCTCAGACTCTGCTTCCTGGTCATATGTGACAGGACCAAGACCCACCACATCCTTCTGCAACTGCTCGGCCATGCCTAACACCATACTGGTCAACAGACACAGCAGATAAACTGGAGAAGTGCCATGGCTAAAGCCATCTTTGTGCTATTTTTCTTTAATTCTGATTAGGGAAGGAGAAGCACTAAGTGTGGGTCTGTCCTTTGGCAATCCTCGTTTTCACAGTAGGTAGCTCTCAGGCTTATCAGACTTGCCTGCCTATGATCTCCAGATACATTGGAATGCTGTTTTTGCTTTCATGTGTATTCTCCATCTGGGCACTTACATTTATTTCTCTGGGCCTGTGGTGGTTTGAATAAGACTGGTCCCCTCCCTCCATACGCTCATGTATTTGAATGCTTGGTCGTTAGGGAGTGGCCAAGGATACTTTACAGGGCTTAGGAGGTGTGTAACTGAGGATGGGCTTTGGGCTTTCAATAGCTCAAGCCAGGAGGACATTGGGAGAGTGGCAAGTCTTGAAAAGAATCCGGAGTCAGGGTAGCTCTGAATTTAGGTCACCAGAAAGCAGTGGTATTGGCACACGTGGTCTCAGTTTTCACCATCTTTTAATGTCATGCGTCCTTCTTCTGGACAGAGTTGCCGCCAGTCTGTTTGGCTTTATGATGTGTCTGTGAGTCTGTGGTGGGAGAGCCTGCAACTTGGTTACTTTCCCTCTGAACAATCCCCACAGGACAGATCCAGCGCAGAGGTAGTTCTAGGGGGATGGAAAGTACTGTCTTTAAATGGAGATATATACCTGGCAGAAAAAGATGAGCAGACCTATCAGGATGCCCTCTGTGGCTTCTAGAATCCTTAGGGCAACATTTCCTGCCTTTACAGTCTCACATGCTCCCATCTGTCCACAAAAGCACATCTCTTCCTTCTTCCTTGAGCAGAATTAAAAAACAAAATCTTTGGCAATCTCAGGTTGCGTTCTACAGACAGGCTCCGTCAGCCTGTGTCAAAGAAAGTCTATCTCCAGGCCACCACAGGCCAAGCTTAGCTCTATTTCAACAACAAAATGACCTTCAGCTTTAGTGGCTTGCCAGCACAAAGCTTAATTCTTGTGAAGGTCAATGTTGATTTCTGTTCTGGACCCTGAGTGGTCTGAAGTTTTGTGCTCCCAGGGTCCCCCTGCGTATGGGTGTGTCTTGCATGCATGGATGTCTGTGTGCCACTCCTATGCCTAGCACCCACTGGGCTTGGAAGAGGGCATTAGCTCCCCCCTGTAACCTGAGTTACAGATGGTTGTGGGCCTCCATGTGGGTGGTGGGAATTGAATGGGGGGGGGGTCCTCCGCAAGAGCAGTCAGTGCTCCCCAGTGGCCGAGAATTCTCTCCTGCTCTCGTTTCTGCTGAGCGATATTCCATTGCACGTGGCACTTGTGTTCTTTCCTGCACCACTAGACACATCTTTCTGTTTCCTTCTTTATGGCCATTATAACCAATACAGGTCCATATTTTATTTATACTCAGAATGGAATCACTGTTGGGTGACATGTGTATCTATTTTCCCTGGCTGAGCCTACTGGACAATTGTTTTATGCCAGCACTAGATGAG
This sequence comes from Acomys russatus, assembly GCF_903995435.1. Taxonomy (NCBI): domain Eukaryota; kingdom Metazoa; phylum Chordata; class Mammalia; order Rodentia; family Muridae; genus Acomys; species Acomys russatus. The sequence goes on from NC_067140.1 coordinate 18,679,765, forward strand.
ACGAAGACTCCTGTTTGATGTCTTCACTGACTCTTGGGACTGCTAATCCACTTGATGCTAGCTATTTTGGTGGGCTTATAGAAATGCCTTCCCCTGACTTTTTTTTGTATTCTTCTTATGGCTGTTCTTACCTTACAGACACACACAATTGGGACAGGTCTGTTCAATTTTACAAATTTAAATTTATTTATTTATTTATTCTATTTGTCTTCCTCTTCCTTCTCATTTCCTTCCTCTTTCTCTCTTCAAGACTAGGTTTTCCCTTTGATGTCGCATACTGGCCTTGAACTCATTAAGCAGTCCAGGTTAGCCCCGATCTTATGGTGATCTTTCTGGCTCAGGCACTCAAATGCTTGAATGACTGAATGACAG